>NC_031496.1:22895831-23031802 GCF_000237925.1 Schistosoma mansoni
ACACCGTTGGATGCCGGATCAGTGGTCTATCGGTTAAGGGATCTGGCTCGTAACTGGTAGGTCCTGGGTTCGAATCTCGCGAGTGCGGGATCGTGGGTGCGCACTGCTGAGGAGTCCCATGATAGGACGAAACGGCCGTCCAGTGCTTCCAGGTTTTCGATGGTGGTCTAGCTTCAATTGACTCATGATTTCAACTTTTGAAATTACTGAAATCTCCACAAATCCCCTTCTGAAATTAATATATTTGTAATATCCCAATGAGTAGAAAAATTAGATTTTCTGACGTTTCGTTACTCAGTGTAAGCCACTTCTTCGGAGAATAAATACCCAGATTTACATTAATCCAAGTTTAAATAGTACAACGGAATATTGGGTGATCAATCAAAAGTGTAGCTTTTAAGATAATAGCAATTAATACGTGAAGACTCAATAACGTAATTGAGGATCAATCATAAAGACAGCAATGAGTATACTCCGTATCTTTCTCGAAATTTCTTTGTTTGTTCCCACTTTTTCAATCATATCTTTCTTGATCACATGGTTACATCTCCATTTCTGATGATTTTCTGAGGCTAATTTTCGTGACAATTTGAAACAGTATGTACTCTTCTGGTATATTTATCAATAATTCTATGATTTCGTTGACTTATTAGTTCGAATTATTTTTTTGTGTTGATGAGTAGTATTGAATTTTTGTTGTGGATCTACATGATCCTTTGAAATGAATGGTTAAGAAAATTTCTATTATATAATCGTAACTTTACTTTCAATATTTAATAATATCCGTGAATCTGTTTATTTTAAGTAGTGTAAATACCTTACTGTTTTTATACGTAATGTTCTTCCGTTTTTATTGTTAGATACTCTCTTGTTAATCTTACTTGACTTTATTTGGTATTTCTATACCTTTCTGGAGATAATAATAGCAACGTTGAATCTGATACAAACAGATATAAACCATACGTATGACCTTTCTTATATATGTATGTATCTAACCACTCTTCACATAGTCCAATAGAACTAAATATGGTGATGAGAAGTGCAACGTCGTTTGTTATCTCTGATAGTATTGGGTTATCTTGATTGAATATTTTGTTTATAAAGGTCGACTTTAGTATCCCGAAATATGTGTTCAATTAGTTGACGGGTAATTTTCTGTCTTCTGAGAGATGAATCTATTCAGTTGAGATATTTTGTGAACTGTCAGCCCTATCGTCTCATTCATCATAATGATAATCATAGTAATCTTTAATAAAAGATTATTATTAATTGAGATCGTGAACCGATCAATGTTAGACCAACATTAAAAACCTGGAAACACTGGACGGCCGTTTGTCCTATTATGGGACTACTCGACAGTACGTATTCACAATCACGCACGCGGGACTCGAACCCAGGACCTTCGGTTTCGCGCGAACGTTCAACTTCCCGACCACTAAGCCGGAACCCGACGGTTTTAATGTCCAACTTAAACCAACCAACGATTAGTATGAAATAGTAATAATGACACATTAATTATTGTGTTGATCTAATATTAAAAACAAGATAGAAAGAAAAAAGGATGGTAATGTAAATATTAAGTGAAATCCTGTTATAAAATATATTGCACTAAAGGCGAACATAAGTGAATGTCAGATTGGGGAATTGTAGAGATTGCAGTAATTCTAACAAGTAAATGTCACTACCGTTTTTTAAAAATTTTATATTCTCCTAGTCAGTATATATACATTTAGATGTATATTTCTGTTTAATGAATGTATTCTTTTCACTTTAAACTTTATTTTTGTCACTCATTATCTTCTCACTAATTTTAATCTACGTTTTTTTATTCTTATTGTTCTCGTTTGTTTTACTGAATGTATTGCAATTTTACATACTCAATGCTGTTTGTTTTGCCTTCTATTTTCATTATTATTATGTATTGACAGTAATAATAGTAATAAACACTAAAACTTACATAACAAATGTGTCAATAGTCAATTTAAGTACACAAAGAAAAGAAGGAAATAAAGAGTAGAAAGAAGTAACACTATCGTCTCTTAGGTTCTTTTAGGACAGTGGAAGGATAGATATGTCATAAATCTTTCAAGAATATAAAGACTGGTTTTTTTAGCTCTAATTTATGTGGTCTCATCTATGTGTAAAAGACGAGTACAAGCCCTATTCGGAAAATTTGGACGTATTTGATAAATCACACTAAATGCCTCGATTCTGTCTACTACATGATCACTATCTACTGTGTGATGGAACTGAGATGACTATTGACTTTTTCAGACCCTTCCCAATTCAAGAATGGAGATACTTGATAACTGATTGGCTAACTTGTTTAATCATACACTTGATATAGCCTTCTTTACGGGAGGAGCTGAATTAGTAAAACCACTTTACTTATCCTATATAACAGCAACCACCATCAGTTAAGAAGAAAAGGATAAATGGAGATTAGCTGCATTAAAAGTTTTGTTCAGCGCTCCAATTAATCGTTCATGTAGCTCATAGCTAGCTATCACTATTTTGTAACTTTTAAGTGTTTGTTATTTTGGTAATTCTATTTTTTCAAACCTTTAACTTACTTTTCATGTCAATATATTCGTTCCTCTTCTCCTTCTGATTAATATTATTATTATTGTTATTTACTGAAGTAGTTCTACTCCTTAACGTTTTTATTTACCTTGGAGCACGCGATCTCCAATTTCAGCACGCTTGTTTTTACTCTAGTTATGTGATACTATAAGTTAAGTTCAAACATGATACAGTTGTATCATATATATATATATATATATATATATATATATATATATATATATATATATATATATATGCAATACCAAACAATGTGAAGTTCAGGCAAATAAATTGAAAATGCAGATGTAGTGGAAACAATATATGATCAAAATAACAAGAGAAGGTTACTGGCGATCAATAGTAGGATTGTCTATCTAGTTTTTTTCAACCTGGTAACAAACGATGGTATTAAGAACTTATTTTGAATACAAATATAACATGTTAGTTCCGGGGTTGGGAAAGAGTAATTTTAACCCGTCACCATAGCTAAAATGTGAGTTCAAATCATTTTGAAAAGATATGGTAAATACTGAAAGTATTCTTAAGTGTTTTAGTCATTAGATCACGTGATAAATGTGATAAACTAGACTTACAGCCAAACTCATAAATTGTTCTTTACATCCTTGATGGTTCCTCCACTTCTCAATCCCTTCCTGTTTTCTTCCTTTCAGTCTTCTCTACATTCTTTTGACAGGCTTTCCACTTCTGATCGGTGCTACATACTACTTATATCTGTCAATATAATCAGCGTGGACCACATGTGCACCTCAGCAGCTGGGTTGTCGCACTCCCTGGTTGGAGTCCTAGAGATTTTCCATTACAGTTGCCTGAGATGTTTTCAGACATGGCACTGAATAGAAGCCCGAGACGGTCCTGCTGTAATTTTCATTTAGTTCATATAAGTGAGAGGAACTCTAACTCAAAGAATCCATTCTGGTCGTATTTTTACTAACTAAACCGATTCTACCATTATTATTATTGTTATGGTTATTCACTCTCATACACTAATTCACTTTTGTTCTTTTTATTCTTATGCTCATTATCCTTTGCTGGTCTCTTCACAATCCTATTTTTATTTTGTGACATACATATATGTCGGTGTCCGTTTATACCAATATTTGTGTTTAAATAAATAAATGTGAATTGGACAAAACAGTGCTAAAACTAGGTAACCCGTTTACTGTCTTATCAACCGCCATTTTGTAGACCATAAAATGATAAATTACATCAGTCTCATAAAACGTTTACACCACTACTATGCTTTTATGTTGGACGTCACTAGGTTGTTGGAGACGTTAGATCCCCAGAACTCACTTGGAAAACGTCCTAATTTTGTAATTTTATGCTGAAGATTTGAATCTTATGTTTTCGCTCCAAGAAACGCATAGTTGACCTACAGTCTACATTTCCCACTCGGACTTCCTTGACTGTTATTGGTTGACGGATTTTTTTAGTACTCTATTTTGTGGCTCTCCCAAGGGTGTTTCTATCATTGTATAAATAAGCTTAATTTGTTTGCTTAGTGACCTCGTATTTTCTGAATGCTTGTGGAATACATTCTCTACGCCCCATCAAGACTTCTTGGTCTAGTTAGCAGGGCCGGGGACAACGGATTGACCTTTGTTCCGTTTACCGAGTAAGGTGAACTCGTAATAGTATCAAACATATCATAGGTATATTTTTGTTACTTTCTACGAAATCCCATAGTCTTTAGTTTCGTAGTCCATATCCATTTATACATTTTCATGAAGCTAAAACATTAGTATATTCTAATTAATTAGTTTTAATTCCTCCTCTTTCTAGTTGTAAGTTAACTTACTAAGTTTATTTTGCGTCAAATAAGCACGAACTTTGAAGAAATATGCTTTATTTTTACATACAGACATATTTTTCAATTGTCTTTTCTTATCATCTATTTCTTAATCACTGTACGTCTGATTAGTCTTAAGAATTAAATTATTTACGTTATATATATGACCTGTCATGTGAACGACTTGGCTTTGACTCTCAAGGTAAATGTAAATCCATAAGCTCTTATTCTTGGTTGTGAAGTCGGATGAACTATCTGATTTAATCACTTTTATGTTTTTTATTTGTTCTATAAAAATATTAAGATGACTGGAACTTGTTTCAATAAACACGGTTGGTGTCTGTTCTATTTCTTATATGCAAGTTGGTAGAGTCAATCCTACAAACGCCCTCTTTAATTTACTTAGTATTGTTTGTTTGGATCTTCTCACTGATGTTTTTTTTAAGACTGCAACTGGTCAGTCTCTAATTGGCATATGTGCATACTGTGCGTATTGCCTCGATATAGCCTAAATTCACAAGCATGTTAAGCAAAGATGGGTAGTGGCGTTTGAAGCGAAAGGTAATGGGTTCGAGTCCCAGAGTGAACATCAATTCTGAGATGCAGGTACATCCAGCTGACGAGTCCCAAATAGGACGAAACGCGTGTCCTGGATTCCACTGCTAGCCATTATCCACCTACCCTCTTTAGTTGTTTTCTTAGTAAGTATTCATGAGGGATAGGATACGTATCCATCAATTTGTAGTTCATCTACTTTTTTATGTTCAATTTACGTGCAATATCCAACATTTTTTTCGTTAATTTAGTGATTGAATGCTACATGTAAGATTATAATTTCCACCGGAGATTTTACTTCAAGCTCTAACTTTCGTTTTATCTGCTTTTCTCATTTGGCAAGTTTGGAAAATTGTTCAGAAATATTAGATATTGAACATTGAATAGAGGATGGTTATCCTCATAAACATTAATAATTAGCCTTAAAATTTTCACAGAAGTTGATTTATATTTCTTACACTTCATTCTGATCAATTATCATATACGATAAATTTTAAATAGATTTATAAATATGACTTACGTTCTTTCTTAGCTTAATGAGACAAATACACTATTTTACTTGAACGTTTATTCTCACACGATTTACAGAATTTCAAAATCTTCAGAAACTATATAATTATACGTTGTATTATGTACATAAATGTAATCTTGAAGTGATACTTCACTATTCTCTTCACTTATATACCTATTTAAAGTTAAAATACCTTTGAAGTTTTATATAGTGTAGAATTTCCTTTTAATGTCAGTTTCATCCTTAAATTATATAATTTATTGCTTCTAATATTTCTTTCATTTTAGGGTGCTATATGGGCTATGCGTTTTTCACCATGTGGTCGACTATTGGTAAGTTATACTTTTGTTTACAAAAAATGATGGTAAATCAGTTGATGAGGTCATGAATCTTCATCGACTGAGATGGTTGGGCCACATGTTACGTATGCCTGAACACCGATTACCACGACGCGCTATGCTGACTAGTGTTGGGGATGGTTGTAAAAGAGTTAGGGGCTGCCAAACCAAAACGTGGCATCAGAGCTTGAAGTCGCTAACTTCTAGTGTGGACCATATTGGTAGATACAGACTACTTGGTTGGGGTCCGCGTGACTATCTTAACCAATGGTTGGAGACTGGGTGACATGGCTCAAAATCGATCATAATGGCGTGGGTGTATACACTCTTTATCTTCCCTTAAACCTTAAGATTAAAATTGCTTCATAACGTTCTTCCTTCCTATACTATATCCTTACATGCAACCTATCTTTCATATACTACCACCACTAAATTAACTATTTCTATGAATTCGGTGTTTATCTTGTTGTGCTAATGAGGTATGGCAACTTGGACCAATGCATAAATGTGCCTGGTCCTACGTTGTAGCTGACTGACTGACTTACAAAAAATATAGTAATCATCATCTATGACACTTCTCATATGCTTCAGTCGATGAATTCTCATTAACATCTATTTTGCTTCTTTTTTCCCATACAAACTTTACGAAGATATTTTTATTCACTGTGTCAATAAAAGAAGTATTATTATTTATTTTACATGATATCAACAATCAAATCATTTATCGACCTAACTTATTCCCATTTATCTTCACTTCTCTTCCTATATCCTTTCTTATTCACTAGCTAATCATCTAAACTCTAAAGTGTTATTAATTTCTTTCAAATCTGTTATTTGCATTAATTTTATTCGTTTGTTAAATGAAAACTATGATCTTGTTTTAGCTGGATTTCTTCTTAATCATTTTGACCAATTACATATTATCTTCAATATATTTCGATTATGTTTGGCAGGAAAATGTAACGTTATATCCTTGAATTATTATTAGTACTATTGAATACAATTTAACTGCCCATCTTTATAACTTATCTGGAGGTTGATCAATTATCTGAAAATTACCCTCCAGACATAATTTTTTAAAAATACTTTTCGGATTTGAACTCGATGTTTGCACTTCTGTATCTACATTGATGTGACATCATAAAATAATGTTGCTTAATTCAATAACAGTTCTTGTTTTGTGTCTAGATATCTTAATGAAACAATTATAGACTAAGACCTTACATTTGATGATTAGTTATTCCAGTATACATAGTCGACATTCTCTCATCATCCTTTTGGTATTTCCTAATTGGACAATTTAATAATTGGATACTATTTTTGAATAGTCCTAATCGTATAAATTATAATGTCAAAAGTTTTCGGGAAAATATGTTGATGGATCGTTTATTGAGGATAAGTGGAATTCTGATGCAATTTGAATAAAAATTATAGAGCAATTAGTCCCTTTGATAAATTTCGATAGTGTAATAAGAAGACGAAGATTATCAGAACTATGTGATATATTAGCGCAAGTATATGTGTAATCAAATTGTTCCGGATACGAGAACATATCCCGGTTTGGTTCTACAAAGGTGAAAAGAAAGTAGTTAAGAGCTCTATACTTGAACACCTAATCGACTGTAATCATTCTACGGATCCACAGTCTGATTTTAAGGTTGTTTATATGGTTCATTCAAATCTACCCAGATTTCTTCGGATCAAACTCTTAAAAATAGCCGAAGCTCTTACCATCCATGAGCTCAAACCAGAACTATGCGTACAAAAGAAGTACGTCTTATCATTATCGTTACCATGGCCTTAATATTATTATTATTATTATCATTCTTTTATTATTATTATTATTACTCCATTTCCCCTTTACTTATATTTTATATTCTCATTATTTTATTCATGAATACTCATCAGATCATCTTATTTATTTTACACCTCTATGACCTTTAATTATTGTATCCAAAACATTTTATTCATTCTAATCATCTTATTATAATCTTGGTTATTAGTGTTCACATTTCCTCACGGAATTAGTACTTTAATAAAGCATTTTCATATATATACGACTGTACAGCTTGATAATAAATTCGTTGAAAAGAGATCCCTTCGCTGAACTCCGTGTTTTCATTTTAATGTTCCAAATGTATTGCGCTAATATATCACATAGTTCTGATAATCTTCGTCTTCTTATTATTCTATCGAAATAAAAATTGTAGTTCTGTAAATGTTCTAAAAACTTAAGTTTATAATATGATTCACAAAACGAAAATTGTATAGCTTAAAACTGTACACAACATGAACATATTCACTTAGTAAATAGTCTACATTATTATAATCGAAAACAACTCAACAAATAAGCAGTGTTGTTAGCGATCCAGTTTGTTAAAAGTAAATCTCGCTTCATCATTACCATCACTATCACACCTTCAATCACATTAATTCAAAAAAATTCATTTACGTGTAAATTTTGACTGACTTTTTTAGCTGTGTTAATTCTTCTTCAGTAAACATATCATATGTTTACGTACAATTACATTTCCAGTTGGTAAAGAAAATTCATCTCAGACATGTTTCTTATTCTTTTCATCAGTTACTATTGATTTTTATTTTACCTAAGGCTACAGCTGGATATGATCGAAATATTCGAATATGGGTCCTAAGACAATGTTATCGATATTTCAAAGAAATGCAACGAAGTTCTAGTAAGCCATGTTGTTGCTCATTCTTTTATCTACTAATTTTATCGTCTAGATTTATTTTTAAAATTTCTAGAGGTCTTATAAATTAAATTGATTTTGATGGAGTTTTACTCTCTGGGCTGGATGGTTTGGTTTTGGAGCTTTCATCGTTCTTCTGAACGATATCATCATTACAAACTTCAGGTGGAAGTGATGTGTTCGAGCTACTTGGTTTGTGTATGGGCTGTGATACTGCCTAGGTGCCCGAACTGAAGTAGGTGGTTTTCTTAGGTGGCCACACCCGGAGCCTTCGACCTAAAGATCTGATCCACAAGGCAGTGGAGCAACGTCAGGAGATACAGTCCCATGGTAGCCAATGACCAAAAATAGGTTCATACTCCGTTTGCTCCCTCAGGATCCTGGAGCCTTATGTGCACCATTGGTTTGAAATCAGGGTTTTCCAACTCCCATAGGTGGATGCTCCATATCCGCCGGCCCGGTTAAAGCTCTGGAGATTCGCTTTTGGTCCTCTCAATTCCATAGAATAACACCACGCCACGAGAAGGCAGTAGGGCTTCTCTGGTAGTGGTTGTATGCATGTGGCCATGTGAGAGCATTTGGAGAGGGAGACATGACTCTCCCCACCGTCTACCGTATTAGGGCATTAGAGGTACTTATCCTTAAATAATTTACACTATAGTTTTGCTTATATATTATTTCATTTTAACGGTAATCTTTATTCATAATAAAGCATAACTATTCTCATTATCATTGACTTACTTCAAGATTGATTTTTCTATCAACTTGTCCTCGCTACTACTATTGCTGCTTCTAAGCCGCAAAATGATACATTATTGATACACTGCCCCCAAATGCCCTGGTACGGCCGAGAGTGGGGAGAGTCTACTCTCCCTCTC
Source organism: Schistosoma mansoni (assembly GCF_000237925.1). NCBI lineage: Eukaryota > Metazoa > Platyhelminthes > Trematoda > Strigeidida > Schistosomatidae > Schistosoma > Schistosoma mansoni. The sequence continues at coordinate 22,905,200 of NC_031496.1, forward strand.
GAAATGCTCTCACATGGTCAGCGAATATATAGCCTCTGCCAGGGAAGTCCTACTCACTGCCTTCTCGTGGCGGGGGTGTTGTTTACGAAAGTGAGAGGACGAAAAGCGAATGTCCGGCGCTATAACCGGATTGGTGGACACGGAGGGTCCACCTAGGGGAGTTGGAAAACCCTGATTCCAAACCAATGGTGCACATGGGCTCCAGTATCCTGATGGAACGAATGGCGGAAGAACCTGTCATTGGTCAACGGCTACCATGGGACTGCATCTCCTCACGATGCTCCACTGCCTTGTGGATCAGACCTTTAGGTCAAAGGCTCGGGGTGTGGTCCCCTAAGAAAACCACCTGCTTCGGTTTGGGCACCCGGGCAGTATCACAGCCCACACACAAATGAATGAAATGATGAACTCTACTGACGATTCTATTCCTGCTCATATTATAAGCAAGACAATTTACATTATTATTATTATTATTATTATTATTATTATTACTTACCATATCGCTAATTCACCCCCTTTTATCCCCAATTTGTGTAACCTTACTCTTCAACTTATGCAGCAGCTCGCTCTTGGTGGAAAATCTGTCCTATCTAAACGATCTCCAGTCACTGTCTAGTTGAAAGTGAATGCTTCCACCGATAATGAATACTGAGGCAGTCTTTCTGAAACCACGTACGCCGTTCAAGCTGGCTTCCTTCAACGTTCGCACACTAATGCAGATCGGACAACGGATGGGGCTGGCTATGTCTTTGGAAAGTCTTAATGTTGATGTTTGCTGTCTATCCGAGACCCGTATTCAAGACTCTAGTGAAGTACTACAAATTCGCTCTCCATCTGTCGCCTCGAAAAGCTTGTTCCACGTGCGCTTATCCGGGGACCCTGTGGCATCTTCGTCTGGTCTTGCTGGCGTTGGTGTCGCACTAAGCGCTAGGGCTGAGGCAGCACTAATCGATTGGATCCCCATTAACAGTCGGTTATGTGCTGTTAGATTAGAAAGTTCCATCAAAGTGAGAAGAAACCGGCGTGAGAAACGGTGTCTTTTCGTCATCTCCGCCTATGCCCCGACAGATTGCAGCCCGGATGCAATCAAGGATGAGTTTTACCATCAGTTAACAGTTCTTCTCCAGAAAGCGCGTTCGACAGATATTGTAGTACTAGCCGGAGACTTGAATGCTCAGGTCGGGCGTCTAGGCACAGAAGAGAGTCGTCTAGGTGGCCGATGGGGACTTGTTGGTCGCAGGACAGATAACGGGGACCGTTTGCTGCAACTGTGCACAGACCACAACCTGTTTCTGGCTAGCACTAACTTCCGGCACAGTCATCGCCGGTGTGCCACCTGGCGTCCTCCCTCTGCATCCCAAGCCTGGACTCAGATTGATCACATCGCGATCAGCTACCGCTGGCGTGGTTGTGTACAAGACTGCCGCTCCTTTTGGAGTACCTATCTGGAGTCTGATCATGCCCTGGTCTGCGCCAATCTCACCTTACTTTTCAGTGGCCGAAGGATTGACCACCACCAACAGATTGATATTAGTAAACTGGCTGCAACTTCTGTTGCAAGTAAGTATCGAGCGGAGCTAGCCTCTAGGCTAGCTACCACCCCACCGAAAAGTATGGATGAGCATTGGTTGCATCTTCACGACGCCATGAAAATGGCGAGTAAAGCCGCTTGCGGCTTCGCGAAACGTCCCGCTTACAAGCACTGGGTTTCTTCTGGCTCCTTACAACTGATGGAAGTCCGTCGGTCTACTCCGGGTGACCGTGAGTTTGACCACAAACGAAGGCTGTTACCTAATGAAATCGGGCAAAGCTTGCGTAAGGACCGAGAAGCCTGGTGGTCGGAGCGTGCTAATGAGATGGAAGCAGCAGCTGCATCTGGTAACTGCCGGAAGCTCTTCCAACTCATCCGAGCCACTGGCAGCAAGAAGTCTGGTGTGAGTGAAACAATCTACGAGGATGATGGGATGCCAATCACTAACATCTCCCGACGTCTTGGACGATGGGCGGAATTTTTCGAAGGGCAGTTCAACTGGCCTGCTGCTCCGGCAACATCAACCAGTTTGTCCTGCCCCCCATGGCCGGTGACGACTGTTCCACCAAACGAGGCAGAAGTCCGCAAGGAACTCCAACTCTTGAAACGTTACAAATCACCTGGCCCAGATGACTTACCTCCGGCTCTTTTTAAAGATGGTGGCGACTTTCTGACTAAGGAATTGACTGTGTTGTTTGGAAAGGTTTGGGAGCAAGAAAGTGTTCCAACATCATGGAATGAGTCAATAGTCGTCCCTATCTTTAAAAAGGGTTCACGTTGTTCCTGCAATAACTATCGGGGGATAAGTCTACTTTCGATTGCGTCCAAACTATTGGCTTCTATCATTCTTCGTAGGTTGTTTAAAACCCGAGAACGATAGACTCACGAGGAGCAGGCTGGTTTTCGTTCTGGTCGAGGATGCATTGATCACATCTTCACCCTCCGCCAAATGTTAGAACACCGTCATACTTATCGCAGGCCAACAATCGTAGTGTTTCTTGATATCAGGGCTGCCTTCGATTCGTTGGACAGGACTGTTCTCTGGGATTGTCTATTGAAGAAGGGTGTGCCTGAGAAGTTCATTAACATCTTAAAGGCCCTGTATACGAACACCTCAGGCAGAGTGAGGGCATACAACCACCTTTCTCCCTTGTTCCATTCGAGCAGTGGGGTTAGGCAGGGTTGCCCGATCTCACCATTCCTCTTCAACTTTGCCATCGACGACATCCTGGAAACAGCTCTGGTGGATGTAAGTAATGGCGGTGTGGATCTGCTGCCTGGAGAACGACTTCTCGACCTTGAGTATGCGGATGATATTGTCTTACTGTGCGATAATGCCCAAGGCATGCAATCCGCACTCAATCAGTTGGCAATCATTGTCCGCAGGTACAGCATGTGCTTTGCACCCTCCAAGTGCAAAGTACTCCTACAAGACTGGCAGGATTCTAATCCTGTACTCACCCTGGATGGTGAGGAGATCGAAGTAGTTGAGAAGTTCGTGAATCTAGGTAGCTATATAAGTGCTGGTGGTGGCGTGAGTGATGAGATTGGTGCACGTATAATGAAAGCCAGAGCGGCTTATGCCAATCTGGGCCATCTTTGGCGCCTTCGTGATGTTAGTCTGGCTGTAAAAGGTCGGATCTACAACGCGTCGGTGAGAGCAGTTTCGCTCTATGCTTGTGAAACCTGGCCTCTCCGAGTTGAGGATGTTAGACGTCTCTCTGTGTTCGATCATCGTTGTCTCCGAAGGATTGCTGACATCCAGTGGCAACACCATGTTAGTAATGTAGAGGTTCGGCATCGTGTGTTCGGGCGCAGAGACGATAATTCAATTGGTGTCACCATCTTGAAACACTGACTTCGGTGGCTTGGACATGTTTTACGAATGTCGTCCCTGAGACTTCCACGTCGTGCATTATTTGCCGACTCTGGGACTGGTTGGAAAAAGCGGAGAGGTGGTCAGTGTATGACATGGTGTCGTGGCATGAAAGAGAGCTGCAAAGGGCTAGCTTCTGTTGGTCCTTCACGACTCCTTGGTTGGGGTCCGAGAGATGGTGCAACACAGTGGCTAGAGACGTTATCAGATATGGCTCAGAATAGAAGCCAGTGGCGATCCTGCTGCAACCTTCTTTTACTTTCTACATAAAGATTGGTTCTAACTTTCCTAACTGAAAGAGTCTTTTGGTTGTACATTTCAGTCCGCCTTATCTTTTCATCCCTTCTCTTCCTACTTTCATTATTTTGTGTGGCGCATATGTATCTGGTGCCCTTTTGTACCAATATATATGTGTTTAAATAAATAAATAAATAAATTGATACACTGGGTATAATTTTGTACTGTCATTGTAACACAATTTTATATTTCAAAAATTCATTTTACAATGAAGTTCTTACCAGTTCATAATTTTGCTTCAGTTAGCTAAATGCTGTTTACAGTGATAATTGTCATTTTTTCAAATTAACATAATTAAACTTATAAGCAAAGATGGATAGTGGCTAGCAGTGGAATCCAGGACGCGCATTTCATGCTATTTGGGGCTCGTCAGCTGGATGTACCTGCATCTCAGAGTTGATGTTCACTCTGAGACTCGAACCCATTACCTTTCGCTTCAAACGCCATTGCGTTATCCACTCGGCCACTGAGTCTTGATAGCCACTTGCTTGCGCGATGGGGTGAAGTTTAATTTCATTTAGTATTGTTTGTTTGAATCTGCTAGCCACTATCCATCTTTGCTTACAATGCTTGTGAATTAAGGCTATATCGAGGCAATACGCACAGAATGCACATATGCCAATTAGAGACTGACCAGTTGCAGTCCTAACACATCGATGGGAAGATTCAAACAAACAATACTAAATGAAAATGATTAAACTTATTTCAGTCAGTCACAACGTAGAACTTCGTACGTACGTACATCAGTTCGAGTTGCCATACCGCATTAGCACAGAGATCCAGTTGTCGATTCAAATCCCATGGTAGTAGAGGCAGTAAAAGTATAAGCAGTAATCGGAAAGACTAGGGTTTGAAGATGTTATTGAAGGAGTATAATACAGTGAAATTAATTTGGAAAGAGAAAAAATTAAATTTATTTACTTTTTCCCTGATAATGATTACTAGTTGTTGAAATGATATAAACACTGAAGCCTTGGGCGTTTACAATTCATAAATTGCGTGCATTTTAGCTTCAATGAATTAAATCAGTACACTACCATCAAATGATTGTTCTCGTATTTTTTAAAAATTACCCTTAAATAATAAACGGCATTGGTTAGAACTTGAAATCAAATATTCATGATTACGTGACCTCAATATTATGTGCACTATTTTTGTTCATCAATTTGTTTTTTTGATCCTATAATTATTGTGAATCAATGAGTAAAACTTTATGTACAGTGTAACTTGATATAATGTAAATTGTAGAACACTTCGTCATTTATTAACCATATATACCATTGAAATTGTTAGTAAATATGAATCGTAGTTCTGTTTTTTTATATTCATGTGAATTAGATTAGGGGCTAAATGAGAGGCTACTCTATCGTGGACCAATAGGGATTCAGAGTTGACTCGAGGCTGCTAGTGCTAGCTGACATGTCATTGACTGATCATAGGGACAAGGCTATAAAAATCGGTGTTCTGACAAAAGTCACATGATATTTGACGGGCCATGAGACATAACATTTTCAAGATGATCTGTCAAACTATGCCGTCAATATTAAGATATATTTAAAGTTGACTCTTTCAATATTGAAAATGGTGCATTTTTAAACAAGCTTTATCATATAATGTAAGTGTATATGTACCTAAATTCACAGATTTCTATCTGTCGAATTTATCAAGACTTTCGAAACACACTTTGATATTTGTAGTTCCTCAGTATTTTTGGTCAACATAGAAATAGAGTGGAGAACTTTTAGGGACAAGGGGAATATGCGAACGGTTATCCAGTGAATAAAGTTACTGTTAATCTGAATTGTTTACGGGATTTACAGACTTGCGAATTCTGGAAATGTTTGATTGGGTTGATTTGATAATAAATAACAGGTCGCATTGTACTAAATAGTGCGGATCAACTATAAGAAAGAATTGTTCCTCTTCAGTATTTTATGTTTTACTGAGCAGCAGAAATGTCAGAAGTTAGCAGCACTAAGACTACGGGAAAGGAATTGAAATCGTAGATTCAGTTTTTCGTTGTTTAACTGTGGACCGAATTTAAAATAATAGCCCAACGAAACATGTTTGACTACCAAATCCTACTTTCAGTAATCAACTGAATCTGAAGAACAATGCAAGAAAAAAAAGTAGTTTACTTTATAGCTTACTTTCTTAATATGATCATTTCTAGTCATCTGCCACTGTACTTTTATAAACAGAAACGATTTACAGTTTCGAAACCCTTTTTAATAAGTTGAGTTACTATATACATACTATTGTTATCCACATGTTCTACAATTTTTCTTGGTTAATCATTGACCAATTTTTTCCCAGAAATCGTTAACAGTTTTTTCACTCTGTAATTAGATATAAGTGCAAAGTGAAGTGGTAGCCTAGTGATCAAGGCGTTTGACTTCTATCTGCTAAGTCATAGGCTCGAAACCCTCCCTAAGTACTTAAGTTTTGGGAACTGGGTAGTATCACTAGTTCTTATACTTACAGTGTGAATTGAAGCCAAGTAAATAAATGTATGCCTGGTAAATGAATTATTAAATCAAAATTAAATATATTTTATTTATCTTTTCTTTGGTTATTAAAAGAATAACAAATGTAGACTTTTGTTGTTGTCCAACTGGTAATATCAGTACTACACATTTTCTCTTTTTTCTTAAATTTCTGACATTTTAGCTCCACCACCTAGTAGTAGTACAAAATATGGATCAGTTAGTGGATTTATGCCAAATGATTTCCACACTTCAAATAATACTACTTCAACTGTAACACTAGATGAAGAGAATCGTTTTGATTCATTAAGTTTAGCATCAACTACAATATCAACATCAGGTAAAACTGATGTCAGTGAAGCGGTAAATCTCATAATATGTTTTTTAATCATACCTGTTTATAGTAAATTAAGTGAATGTGTACTTTTAGTGCAATATATACCTGTATTGTCAATCTAAATATATTTTTTTAACCATTCCATGAATTTGTAGATAATGTTCGTCGTATATTTACCACAGTTGAAATACCACTGAGAACCACGAAACTGCAGCTGTTTCGTTTCGGCATGAGAATCATCAGGATTGCATATCCATGATTCCTCCTGAGATCGAATCCAGGTCCTCCTATTTTCGCAATAACACTTAGCCATTAGATAACTATGTTGAGACGCTATTGACAATTCTGATGAGATTAAATAACTGTTCAGTGCTTCCCAATTCTCAGTAGTACCCTAACTGTACTACCTACAAGTGGGACTAATCTCCACAAGCTTCTTCACTTTTCGTTAAGTTTTTAACACTTTTCTTGGTCAAATTAGATCATTTGATGCGTCACTGCCAACGAAGAGAAGATGAGTGGTTTTAAAAATTTAGTTTTATAGAATCAATCTATAGTTTTGTTTTAATCATTGTGTCCAGTGATTGGCTTTATGTAATGTCCCAAATCAATCTGTTTGCGACGTAGAACGACTCTCTTAATCCTATTCTTAGTTGATTACCTTAACGATAGTTCAGTTAATATTTTACAAACATCTATTTGAATTTTTGGGGGAGGTAGGTGTCTTTTAACGTTTGGTTACCGGCCGAAAAATGAATTGCCATTAGACTGATGTGTTAAAACTTGATAAGTTTGAAGATTGTTGTCATTATTAGTGGCTGGTATAAAAGTTAGTGATGGCTATTCAAAATGGAATTAGAAGAAAAGTAACCTCTAAATATGGCAGACAATCTAACTTGATACAGCTAGACGAATCTTGACAAGTGGAATTTTACTAAAATTTCCTTCAAGAAAAAAAAGAAAAGACTTTCAACTTGTAGATTAAACCTGCTTGATACTGTTTGATAATACTAGCCTAAAGGCTAAGCGTTGATCAGTATAAAAAAATTTTTTCATTGTATTCATTTCAGGCCATTTGTGTGTACATCTTAAATAACCATGTAAAATGAATTTACAGATTAATTAAATTTTATATTTGGTTAAGTATATATGTTTTAATTTGACTATTTTGTTTATCTTTGTTTACTTACATTTCAGGATGGAGCGTCTAGTAGCAGTTCTGCGCCAGGATATTCTACTGTACTCAGTCTAACTGATGACTTCCCTTCACCATTATCCTCTTGTGGTAGTAATAAAAATAGTAGACCGAAATCTTCTGGGATAACGGCTGCACCAGGACCATCACCGGTAACAACAACAACAACGGCATTATTGCCTGCAATGAGTGATTTACACCGAGAACGTAGAACTGTATTTCGTTCAAAACCATTATTGGTTTTAAGAGGTCATGAAGGTGTTGTTACTGAATTGGCATGGTCTAAAAATTTATTCCTTCTAGCTACTAGTATGGACCATCAAGTACGACTATGGCATATTAGTCGACGTGAATGCCTATGTGTATTTAGTCATAATGATACAGTGCCAACAATTGTATTTCATCCAAAGGTACATATTATATATTATTATTATTATTGTTAATTAATTACTATATCTCATCAGTATTGTGTTCATTAAATTAACACTTGTAGAAGTTAGTATAATTTCGTAAAATTCGATAATCATTATTATAAACACTGTAAATAATTATATTGATATAAATAAACAGGTCCATATTAGTATTCGCTTAAATTAATGAACTTGACTATCTTTTAAAATGTCCTGTAAATTACCACTTGTCTTTTAGTTGTTCCTCATATCAATAAAACTATACTAAGTGGTGTTAATGGTTGTTTTTGTGTTTCGGCACTTTCATTATTTTAATAATAGTCTTACTTATTTTAAATCGCTTATTTACTTAAATTATGTCTGTCGGGGCATACATAGGGCGACGACCAGGGATCTTCAATAAACTCTCCTTTCGATTATAGACACAATGTGTTTGATCAGCCTCTTCCTTTTACCTTGAGGGTTTCAAGTCATTGCTTATTTTATTGATTTTTATTAAATGTCCTATCCGCTTTCAGTGTCTTTCCCTAACTTCTACCTTAGCTACCGAGCTTGTTTGTTTTCTGCCAGAACGGGTTATTACTGATGGTTTCTGGTCAATGGATCTGAAGTATCTTGCATAGACAGTTGTTTGTGAATACTCGTACTTTTTTGTTGATGATGGCAGTGATTCTCCAAGTTCTAACTCCGTACAATAGAACTTTTTTAATGTTTGTATTGAAAATCCTGACTTTACTGTTGGTGGACAGTTATTTTAAGTTCCAGATATCCTTCAATTTCAAGAACGCTGCCGTCGCTTTGTCAATCCTTGCCTTGACATCTGCATCAGATGATTCTGCTCAGGTACGCATAAGTTTCTATCTCTTCCAGAGCTTTACTATCAAGTGTGTTTCGGTTGTTGCTCATTACCTTGCACTTCTGGATCTTTCTTTTTTCATTTTGAATATTGAGGCCTACTTCTTTGGAAGATCATGTTACACTGGCAATATCCGTCTGGACTTATCGCCATGTTTGAGATAGTAAATTTGAGTCATCTACAAAGTCCGAATCATTCAGCTGGACCCGAAATGTCCACTCCATTTCATGCGTCCTTTGAGATGTGGGGTCTTCATAATCTATGTTGACGGCCTTTTTAGTTACTCCATTAAATCAAAGAAGATTACACAAAGTTTTCTCTGTGACGAATACTTTCTCATAATCAAGGATGTTGATTTATAGTGATAAATTCTATCCAGTTGATTATTCGATAACGATTCAGTGTTGTGTTTTGGTCGGTCCTTAATGAATTCATCGTGTTGGTCTTGAAGTTCAGTGTCTACTGAATCTTTCGTTCGGTTCAGCAACACTGTTGAAAGCTTTTCCTGCGACTGTCAGTAGTGTGATTCCTCTGTATTCCTCTTACTAAGTTTTTCTTTATCTGGTTTCTTGATGAGGTATCTCTCTTTCCAGTTTCGCGGCACCCTCTTTTCCTCCCAGACCTGTTTGAAGAGGACGTGAAATATTTCTGCAGTTACCTCTTCATTTGAATTCAGTGCTTCAACTGATATCCTGTCCAGTTCTGCTGCTTTCCCTCTTTTGATTTGTCCGATGGCCTTGGCGATTTCTTCCATTATTGGTGGAGTATCATATTTGGGGAGGTTTACATATAATGCTTCATGCTCGGTAAGTTCAACTGAGCTGTTCGGGTATTTAAGGTTGTTACTTCGTAAACCTTTATTATCACTGAACTAATTAGTGTGCTCTCCTCCCTAATAGTTGTTTCCTCTCCCTTTCAGGATGATCGTTATTTTCTTTCTGGTAGTCTGGATGGCAAACTTCGGTTATGGAATATACCAGATAAAAAAGTTCGTTTTTGGGTTGAAGTTCCTGTACCTAGTGCTTTACCAGTATCAACTAATTCATCGTCTACAAATACTGTCGCTAACTTTTTTACACGTTCTAATCCATATACTGGTTCACAGTATACAACATCCTTACCGGGTCTTTCATCAAAGGGAAGTGGTGGTGGTGTTGGACCCAAAACAGTGATCACTTGTGCAACATTTGCTTGTGAAGGCACTAAAGTTGTTGTTGGCACGTATGATGGTCGTGTATTATTTTTTAATAGTGAGGTTTGTGATACTTTATGCCTTTTAATAATTTGACATTCCTAATAAATGTCACTATGTTTTGATTAATGTTGAATTTCATCATGGATTGATATTAGTTAAAGAACTGATACATATTATGGAGGATTATAGAAAGCTGTTTCATCCTAATATAGGACATGTCAACAGTTACATTCATAATTCTGTTAAGGATGGGATCTGTGACCTTGAGGTCTCGCGGTTTTCGCGTTACCTTCGAGTTAAATTTCCAATTTGTATCAATCTATGTTATTTTACCGTCTCTTTTGATTGCATAATTAGTCGCTGACAGCCTTTAGATCAAAATAATGTTTTCAGTATGGGGTTGTGGAGATTGTTGAATTTCCTTGAAATCATAAAGTTCTTTCATCGGGTTAGAGAGGCTTACACCCAGACACAATTCCACACATAAAAGTTGTCATTATTGTTTTTAAGTGTTATTTTAAAACGTAACTTCATGCAATAATACAATAGTAGAGATAGATGATCAACTATCTTTAACCTGGTATATTTTTCTAGGTATTATTGGCAAATAATTCTGTGATATTGAACCATAAATGTTCACTTATCTTTAGGAAACTTCATAGCTTCCCTTTCTTTTTTATCTGGCTAATTTTATGTTTGTGTTTTATTCTTGAATTTCACAGTTATCGTATATAACTTTTATAACAATCAAATCTGGTACTGCAAAAGGTCGTCACTGTCGTGTTACGGCGATTGAATGTGATCCGTCTGATTCAAATAAGGTAAAATAAATATTAATAATGTTAATAATAACAAATTAGTTTTACATCGTAGATTGACTTTAGTTAAATACGTATTGAAAATTAGGAAACACTGAACGGCTATTTCGTCCTAGTATGAGATATTTCATAAGTGAGCATTCACAGCCCCACCAGAAATCGAAATCAGGACTTTTAGGCCTAACGAGGATCGGCTAAACTTCAAGCGATTGTGTTAGTATCCGGTCTTTAGTATTTCTAACTTCACTCGATTCTTGAAGTTGCACAATCGTCATCCACTGATAGTGAGTAATATTTGTCACAAGTCTGAAATGGTTGTTTTCCATACAATTAGTAGACTTTATGAATTTGAATGAAACAACTAATCAGATAATAGAAAAGGTCAGTATGATTTTAAGATAGCTTTCTTATTCATCAGAACTACTATTTACTAACAAAAGGGGAAAAGCTTTATAAAATCTATGGTCATTCTAGATGTACAAGGTCTAGTCACTCAACATTCTCCGGGGACTGATTTTCCAATCTACTAATTAAGTCTACTGTTATTATGCTGAGTAAATCATTCTGTATTAGAGTAGACAGTTACAGTTATTCAAAATGTGTCGATCAGTAGACATATATAGATATGTAAGATCAACATTATCTGATATTTTATGAAATATCTCAAACTACTAAACACTTGGTGGTTTTTTGTTTGTTGTATATTATCTACTTTTTAACCTACTGTTTAAGGTAAGAAGAGTCATTGTTGTCTTTTCAACTAATAGATGTAAATCCAATCACAGTTTGTTAATACTATCAGATACTCAAACAGAATAATGTTCCGCGCGGATGTGGTTTTGTGGGGAACTGCGGCTTCGCAGGTCTTTACGTGTATCTTGGTATCGTAATAAGAGCAAGTAAGGGAATTTTTGGTTATTACTTACCCTGGATAGGTATAGTCTACATACATACGAGGTAACACACGGAATTTCATCCGAATATTCCTTGGTTTGCATGCAGGTATACCTACCCTGTGAGCGATACATTACATGAACATCAGTAACACACAGATTTTATCCCATGCATTCATAGCAAACATATAGGTGTATTCACCCACCTGGGAGGGTAGATGTTCACCACTCCTTTGGAAACGCATTCACTACACCAGACTATCTCTTACACATTACACGCTTATCATGGTTACCGCCCCAGTACTTCCTGACAGACATAAGTATTCTCTCAGGGGAGGTTTTCGGCCTCCTCTTTCTAGTATTTGCCACCATATCTTTTAATTATGTCTTTGACCTGATAGATTAAGATGTTGATTTTATCAGGCATAAGACAGACAATATTTCAGCTAACGTTTCCTTTGTACGACACCAAATATTCACCTTTTTCATTTACCTACGTACATGGACTAGATAGGCACGAGGATTTCTACAATTCTTATACATAAACATACACATTGGGTCGCCCGGTGCGGTTAAGTGAGTCTCGAGTTGGATGCCGAGTTGATCAAAGTTAAAACAGAGTGAGTGATCAGTTCGATCTCCGTCGACCGTCTAAGTTGGCTAGCAAGGTTTGTCCCCCCTACTATCTAGCAGTGCTGCGATGAGGCCTTAGGTCGAATTTCGCTGTCACTCAAACAGAATACTCCTTCAATATTATTAAAAGTAGTAACAGTAGTAGTATATATATTCGACGCTTTTGATATTCACGTATATTGCTTATTTATTGAAAATTGGTTTAGTGATTGATAAATGTATTAGTTTTATTATTATTTATTATAGGTTCTCATAATAATAATAATAATAATAATAATAGAATCTTATCTCTTCTGTAAGGTCATAATTCATTATGTTTTATAAGTACACACATAAATATACATTGTTTTAAATATTGTTGATTAGTCAAGTTAATTGAATGAATCGTTGTTCATATCGTTTTATTTTCTTTAAATGAACTGTTTAGTGGCAGCAAATATATTATTGAATTTTAAATTAGATACTGTGTAGCTATTGTGTACGTACATGTGTGTATGTATGTATGTACGCTGTATTCATGTTTTATTTCATCTTATTTTAATTATTGTTAATGATACTACTTATAAGTGGATTTGATTTTGTCATTTCAATATAAAGATGTAATAATCAAAATTTTTTCAATGAAATATATAAGGATATGTGTGACCTTTGTTTTGTTTAACACTCTTTCTTACATATAGAAAATGTTTTAAGTTCATACATTGACAGTATGAATGAATTGACATTCATTGAAAATGTAACATATATTTAATGATTATGATAAGTATTATCTTTTTATTAAGTATATATATAACTTAATCTAATCAATTTAATTTGTCCTCTTTCATTGATAATATCTAATTCTGTTTCGAATTATTTATCAGTTAACAATGTAACAACAAATAACTTAATATATGGTTGAAATCATGAGTCGATTGAAGCTACACCACCATGGAAAACCTGGAAGCACTGGACGGCCATTTCGTCCCATCATGAGACTCCTCAAAAGCGCGCATCCATTATCCCGCCTCGCGAGATTCCAACCCGGGACCTATCGGTCTCGTGTGCGAACGCTTAACGTCTAGACCACTAAGCCGGCATCCAACGATGTTAGTGTCTAGCTTCAACCGATCCACGACATTGACCAACCGTCCACCATTGTCTTCAGTGAGTTACTATCTCACAACAGACTCGGTTGAACTCCGATGGTCAGGGCTTCTCACTAAAACTCCAGAAAATACCTTTTGGAGCCAGTCACTAGTGAGCATATGTTAAATAATATCAGAAGGGATTTTGTGAGTATTATAGTAATTTCAATAGTTGAGATCATGAGTCAATTGAATCTAAACCATCATGGAATAAGCTGGAAGCACTAGACGGTCGTTTGGTCCTATTGTGGGACTTCTCAGCAGTGGTCATCCACGATATTCAATTGCAAAAATAACAATAAAATCGAACATACAAAACAGTAACAGAGACAAAACAAAATGAGTCAACAACAAAGATTTTTCATTTCTATATGACTAGTGCAATTTCGTGATTGACAGTAGAGTAAAAAGGGTTAGATTAATAAACATTCTAGTGTTATGTGGTGGGAATGTAGCGAGAATATCTTTGATCAATTCATTCTTAATGATAGAGAATAATCGAGCGAGTATAGAATTCTTAATCACCCTTGAAGTTAGACATTAACACCGTTGGATGCCGGCGCAGTGGTTTAGAGGTTAAGCGTTCGTGCACGAGACTGGTAGGTCCTGGGTTCGAATCTCGCGACGTAGGATCGTCGATGCGCACTACTGAAGAGTCCCACAATAGGACGAAACGGCCTTCTTGTGCTTCCAGGTTTTCGATGGTGGTCTAGCTTCAATTGACTCATGATTTCAACTATATATAAAAAATTACTAAAAATCTCCACAAACAGCCCAAATAAACTTAAGATTTCAATTATTTTCAATAGAATATAAACGTGTACACTTTTATCTCATCTTAATTTCATGTGTACTTATATGTTATCATCGTAGTGTGACGATTGATCTGAATTCTCTTTTCTTTTTTGAAGAAATAGGGATTTTTCTTTCTTAATCAATTAGTGCATAATTATAATTGTTGATAAGCTGTATTTTGATGTTTATTGTTTGACTCCATTCTGAACAAGACAATATTGATTCTAATGAAGTGTATATTATCCTACTTGACTTCATATTATTTTCTGTTGATTTAACACAACTAATCAAGAGTCTAATACAAATTGTATTTAAGATACATATATTTCAGATATACTGAAGATGAATGACAGACAAGGGAATAAAAGATGATGCGGTTGTATAAAGTATTGCAATTCGGTAATATACATTGTCTCCGAAAATAATAATGTGATTCAGTTTTTATAAGTCATGAAAAAAAGCAGGAAATGGATAGACGCCTACATACTTTTTATGCCTAAATGTGTAAAACATGTTCAGAGTTACACCTGAATAATTGATAAGGGGAAATATTATGGGTGACAGAATAATTAGGAAAAATTAAATTCATTCATCTGTCCATAGGTTAAAATAAATCACCTAGGAATGCGACAGTACTAACTACTTGCTACATTACTTTCAGTTCAAATTATTATAGACGTGGCATACACATATGATTTGATAAATTTCATACTATATGATTGAATAAAGGTGACGAAATGTTAAAAATATACATCGTTAATAGAGGAAAACATTGTTTTATATTCCATCATTCTAGAAAATCTATTAATAATCTATGTAACTAAATCTCATGGGATTCCCCTCAAAAGTTGTCAACTAGCATTGAATTTTAGTCACTAATATGAAATATTTTCTACGATTCTATAACCTTTATATTATTGTTGTTTATTTCTAGATTTTAGTCACATCAAATGATTCACGTCTACGTTTAGTCGATGCTCGTGACTATCACACATTATGTAAATATCGTGGATTTCTGAATGAAACTAGTCAAATACGTGCATCTTTTAGGTATGTAATCACTTTATTGTTGTTGTCCTTTTATCATATTTTTATTTCCATTATAGTTTTTTCTTCTTTGCTAGCTTATTCTACTCTATGTTATCGTTCTTTTCCCTAAACGAGATCTTTTTCAGGGTTTACAATTCAATAGTTGGAATATATGTACATATTTTAATATTACTAGACGTTAGATCTTCCTACCAATGTTTAGGATTGCATTTGATCAGTCTCTTCTTGCCATTTGTCCATCATATACTGAGTTGACGGTACCGGGTTCGAGTCTCAGGATGAACATCAACTCCGGGATGCATGTAGATACAGTTGGTCAATCCCAAATAGAAAGAAACACGTACGCTGAATTCCGCTGCTAGCCATCATCCATATTTGGTTAATAATTTCATATGAAAACTCATTAAACTATTAAATACCGTAATTAAACAAAGGGAAAATACACGTAGTATATACTTTTTACCAAATGTAAATGAAGGATCAATCTTGTGATCATACTTATTGATATTGTTTATAAAGGTTACTTTTTCACATATTGTTTTAAATTTCAAATCTATTGATAGTGATTTATATCTTTCGTTTTTTTTTTCATTTTGTTTGACGATGAACAACAGTCCAACTGGTCGTTATCTAATCGCAGGCTCAGAGAATGCATTCTTTTATATCTGGCAAAAATCTTTAGATGTTGACAAAATATCTCGATTTTCACGTATACGTAAAGATAGAAATAATTGTTGGGAAGCGATTAAAGCCCATGATACAATGGTAACAGTAGCTGTGTTCAGTCCAAATCCAAATCTAATATTGAATAAACTATGTTCATCACGAAAACCGTTGAATTCATTCACTATTTCAAATTATTCTGATTTGAGTAATAACAATTTAGCTGGTGGTTATAGTAATGATGGAAACAGTGGTATTCCTCGTCACAAACTATTAAATCTAAATCAATCGTCAGTTACTACTACAGATCTAAATCGGGAAACATTTGTATATTTAGGTGAAGTAGTTGTTTCAGCCGATTGTAATGGTTGTATTCGAGTGTTCAAAAAGTTTTCAACTGAAATTACACAATCCACATGTAGTTAATATTTAAACAAGTATTGGATTAGACAATTCAATCATTCCTTCAGCATATATGTTCATTTTGTTAATGTATATCATCTGACTGCTATCTATTTGTAAATATTCCACTTTTTTTTTTAATTCTGTAAAGTCGACAATATCTCTTTTATATGAATTTTTCTGGTAATTTTTATGAATAACTATATATATAGCTTTTGAGGGGAAGGTAAAATTAAGAGGAGATGTGAATCTTTTTTTGTTTCAAAACGTTTATTGTTAATTCAGTTACCTAGACCTCTTTCCCCTATTCAAATGTCACTTACTGAACTGGTTGTTTTGGGAAAAACAAACAATAATATTACGATTCTTATCATTACTTAAATACAACTTATTTTGTGCATTTTTTTTAACTTTCACATTCAAGAGATATTTTTCATTAGGGGATATACTTAAGTCCTCTTTCGTATGTTATGTATCACTTTCCCTGTTTCAGTTAATGTGATAGATTTAGAAAAGAAGAAAACAACAAGTTCATCTTCGTTAGTAGTATGTTATAGTTTCATTGTTTAAAAATTGATAATAATCTAATCTATTCGCCATTTTATTTCATTTTTTGATTTATTTTTTTTAATAGAAAGTTTTCTTTATTCTTTTTTCTTTCAATATTTCAATAAAAAGAAAAAAATTTATGTATTAAATAAAGGAAAAAATGCTTTGAATAATCCAATGTATGTGTTTGTTTCAATAATAAGGCAATATTCATGCAAAGTTAAAGAATACAAATTATAGGAAAGAACATTAACAAAATAGGAAGTCCGTTTATTTTATTGAGAAACATCAGATTGATGCTTAATAAAAGTTGCTTAGATATTGACACACCTTGAACTCGTTGTTCATGAACTCCGTTTATGAACGTTTAAAAACTTGTCCAACATGATTAACGTCAAATCCCCCGAAGTCCGGTTCAAATATATACCATTCAATGTCACTAATTTGGCAATATTAATGTAGGGTCACACTGAGAGATTAAATACATATGAACTGCTAAATGATATTCATGCAAAAATGAGGTATATAGTCATCATGGTTAACTAAGTAACGCAGCATAGAATGGTCAACACACTAATATCGGGATAAATACAGTGACTTGCACATCGACCGACTCCAAGTACTAGCAGACTCATGGAAATGAGACTCGCAGTACCGATGTGCAAACACATGGTCATCTGGCTAACATGATCGTCACATCAGTGAGTAACATGACTCAGGGAGAAGTCATTTCTCCCGATACTCTACAAGACCTGTATTGTCATTTTGCATCATACCATGAAAAGGCCGCAAATACCTACAAGCTATTGTACAAAAAAAAGTGGATTCATAAACAATTCGTAAATACAACAATCATGCCATGCAAAAACGTAACTTACTTTCACAGCCTGGACTGACAGACCACTGGGTGTAGAGGCATGACGTCGAGGGGAGCGAGGACTGTACAACTTCGAGAAAGGAGGTTGTGGAAAGTATGGTGGGGTGTTTGGACGTGGAGACGTAATTGTCCCGCCCCAGTTGAAGGCAGAAGAAACACTATTGTAAGAGCCATCTGGGTTTAAGCAGGAAGACTCACTGTAGCTAGGACTGTAGAGACATCCGTAGAACGATGCAGACATTGGACCAACTACTATCCCGGTAGGCAGTGCGAGCATTGCTTCGAGAGATTGCCCTGCCTTTACTTGTATTAGATTCTCTCGTAGCACCTTCTGAGTAGCTCTATCCGTTAGCCACCTCAGAAATAGTTCATCCAGTTTTAATTTCAAGGCTGAATTGACTGGCATCGTCATTATCTTGCAAAAACAGTAAGAGTATTAACACACCCAACGTGTAGTGAAAAATAATTTAGTTAACAGTAGCAATTCTAGAACAAGATTATTTGGACCTAAACCTTACCCATAGAATTATGGATAGCGTCTTGAATAACACCAAAACACTACAAAACCTTCACAACAGGCTTTTGAAAACCGTAAGCACATGTTAATCTTTCGGAGTTTCACCAAAATCAAATGTGGTCATAGTATCTGTAAGGTCAAATACTTCAAACTTCTGATTCAACATCCAATACAGTATCCCCAGGCTTTATATGGATAGCTTCAAGAGGTTATGGATAGAATAAAAAGGCCCAATTCGGGTCTCAATGAGTGTGTTTTTCAGTTCGGTATTTGGAATAGACTCTCACAGATTTTCTAAGCCAATGTGTAGGGATGATGCTCTGTCCATGCAATAAATAATGAAACGGATGACTCTCAGATACCCACTAGGGTTGTGAATGGAAGTTGCAAACAGATTATTGTCAAATTAATTGTAGCTGTTTAATTCGAATCACTTGTTCTTATTTCTAACTTAAAGTTGCTAAACTTCCAAGAATAGGTCCCCATTGAGACCGACGAGATCTACTGAATTGCAGTGTTGTCATTGAAGGTCATGGCACTCCATGCATTATAAAAGCACATCGTTGGTAGGTATTCAACAAACAAGAAGAGCAGACGGAAAATCAAAAGATGGGTACATTAAAAATCTGCATACTGAAAATATACTCATTTCTTTTGTTCTGCACCAATCACATACAATAGAAACTTAGTAAAAATCCTAACTCCTCGTACCGGTAAGACTTTTTCTGTTGACAACATTATAGATAATATTGTGAGTAATATTTATAACCTGCTTAGTAGAAATGGATATTCAACAAAATTCATCAATGAATGAATCGACCAATAATATTCTTGCCACATTCCCACCACATAACACCCGTCCAAACCCAGAATGTTTATTAATCTAACCCTTTTTACTCTACTGTCAATCACGAAATTGCACCAGTCTTATGGACATGAATAATCCTCGTTGTTGACTAATTTTGTCTTGTCTCTGTTACTGTTTTGAATGTTCGAGCTTATTGTTGGTTTTTGTAATTGATTATCGTGGATGACCACTGCTGAGAAGTCCCACAATAGGACCAAACGACCGTCTAGTGCTTCCAGCTTATTCCATGATGGTTTAGATTCAATTGACTCATGATCTCAACTATTGAAATTACTATAATACCCACAAAATCCCTTCTGATATTATTTAACATATGCTCACTAGTGACTGGCTCCAAAAGGTATTTTCTGGAGTTTTAGTGAGAAGCCCTGACCATCGGAGTTCAACTGAGTCTGTTGTGAGATAGTAACTCACTGAAGACAATGGTGGACGGTTGGTCAATGTCGTGGATCGGTTGAAGCTAGACACTAACATCGTTGGATGCCGGCTTAGTGGTCTAGACGTTAAGCGTTCGTGCGCGAGACCGATAGGTCCTGGATTGGAATCTCGCGAGGTATGATCATGGATACGTACTGCCGATGAATCCCACATTAGGAAGAGACGGCTGTTTAGTGCCTCCAGGTTTTCCATGGTGGTGTAGCTTCGATTGACTCATGATCTCAAGTACTGAAATTGAATATTACTTTGCGTTTCGTACTCACTGTATTAACTTACATTTTAGGAACAGATTATCATTGTTAACCATATTCATAACTACCTGTTATCACTTTAGCTCTGCTAAGATTGTGTATGAAAGCATAGGCGCTTATTTGTGGATAATTACTTCCTACACCCTCACTTGGTAAACACGGGAGATAAAGGTGACTTGGGTAAAGCTTTTGAGGTTTTCCACCACATTGCATCAAATTTACCACATGGTTCAGGAGTTTATCTTTTGACTATTGCTGAAGCTATCGGAATCCATGTTCACAAACCCAACGTTTTTATACAAATTGATTTTACTAAACCTCTCTGGCTACCTTATACATCGATATAGAAGTGAGTTTTCGTTGAACTTTTATTAATTTCTTTCTTCTGAACGTACTCACACAGCATTTTAACTTCTTTCACGTTTGTATTTCTACATATTTTCATCACCTGTCTCCTGGTTCGTGCACATATTCCGTAAGACTGATCCTGCATCGAAATATTGTTTTTTGATTTTTTATTAGTTGAAATCATGAGATGAACACCAATGAAAACCTGGAAGAATTAGACGGCCGTTTTGCCCCAGTATGAGACATGGCAGTAAGTATCTACGATCCTGCATGCGGCGTTCGAACCTAGGACCTTCGGTCTCGCACATGAACGCCTCTAAAATGCTTGTACTCTAACGGGTAAAGGTTAAGTGATTGAAGGCGCTCTTCATAAGGTCTGAATATGAGTCCCAGGACTGATTTCGTGGTTCAACGTTGGATACGTTCCAGAGTGCCCTTATCCTTTTGGAGGGAGGGAGGAAATACTATGTTTCCGTACTCTAAACGGGGACGAATAAAACTGTTGGAGACTGTGCGGAAAGTTTTGCTGTCAAACTGGCCAAAAATGCGCTTCAATGTTTCATATGCAAGGTTTGCTTGGAATGCGTTTTTGTTACAGCTAGCGTATGATTTCAGGTCACAGGGTACCAACACTCCTAAATCTTTTTCGACTTGGGAAACTTCTAGAGAGGAGTTACCTAAGTTGTAACTATAGTCTGCAACATGTCTCAGATGGACTACTTTGCACTTTGAAGTGTTGAAGGTAAGTCCGTTGTCGTCTGCCCAACTTTGAAGTCGGGTCAGATCCTCCTGAAGTGCTAGTATATCCTTTTGGTTACGTATCTCTCTCCAAAGTTTCACATCATCAGCAAAAAGCAATAAGTCAGATGAAACTTGTTGTGGAAGATCGTTAATGTAAATCAAGAGGAGAAGAGGTCCTAGTATCGAGCCTTGGGGCACCCCACTAGGACATTCCATAGCCTGAGAGAGAGTGAAGTTAACCCTGACCTTAAAATGTCGGTTTTCTAGAAATAAAGTGAGCCAGTCAATCAGAGGTGGTTTGATACCCAATCGTCTAAGCTTATTGATAAGATATATGTGGTTGACCCTATCAAAAGCTTTTGAGATATCCAGGTAAATGATCTCAACCTTCCCCTTGCGATCAAGGATGGTTGTCCATCTATCCACCGCAGTCAGCAGGTTAGTCATACAAGAATGACCCTTTCTGAAACCATGCTGTTGGGGTGAGAATAACTTCAGGGATAATAAGTATTCTTGTATACCGTCGTATATTAGAGACTATAATTTTAGAAGGTATGGAGAGAAGGGCCGCTGGTCAGTAGCTTGAGGGTTCACTGCGTCGACATTCTTTGAAGATTGGTGTGATGTGAGCCAGCTTACAAATTTCCGCCAGTTTGCCTCGGCTTAGCGAGTGTGAAAACATCATGCTAAGTTGTGTTGCCAGGATTGAAGCTGCTTCCCTCAAAACAGCGGAATGAACCACATCCGGACCTGGAAAAGTGTCTTTTCTTAGGTGCTGCAGTTTACGGAGCACCAGGTCAGCACTCAGGTCCACTTCAGAAAGTCCTGTGCAGGTGCAGGTGAAGCTTTCGTCAGTATAGTTGATGTGGGTCGGCTGAAATGTCCGAGAGTATTGTTCAGCCAAAAGATCGGCGGCATTAGTGTTGTTATTGGTCGGACCATTAGGACCTAACAGTTGGGAAAGTCCAGTTTTGGCTCGTCGAATAGAAGCCGTGTAACGGAATAAGCTTTTCGAATTTGAGACAAATTTATCGATAAGCTTGGTCTGGTACTGAAGCCTGTCTTCTCTTATTGCCTTTGTGCACATGTTCCTTGTATGCTTGTATTGCCTGTACGTGCCGTTGTTATCAGTTCGTTTATATTCCGCCCAACAGTACCTTTTGCGGCTTAGCAAACGACGAGTGCGGTCCTTGATTATTGAGGGTTGTTTGTAGCCTTTTGGGACCATTTGAGGAACTGAATGCTCAGTAGCACATAAGATCGTGTGCAGTAGAAAATCCCAATGAGCATCCACTTCAAGTTGAGGGTAAACATCTCAATCCACCTGTTGTAGATAGTCCTGTGAAGCTAACACATTCAACCGTTTGAAATTCCAGCGCCTGTTTTTGGTGGGATACCTTAGCTCCGTTTTGCTGACAAAGCTGAATGATCACTTTTCCCCAGGGGAGCTATAATTGAGAGGTCGTCGACTGAGAATTCTTCATTTGTGAGTACCCAGCCTAAGCGCGACGGCGTCTGACTGTTTCTCCGACGAGTTACCGACCTCACATTTTCGAATAATCCCAGATCACCAATGAAGTTGAAGAACCGAACTTCAGTAGAACTGTCACCTCTAATGTAGGTATATTTCGTGAAGTTGATTCTGGGAAGATTGAAGTCCCCTAGAATCAGGATATGAGAGAACACAAGACGCGTAGTGCGGGTTAATCCTTCCAGCAATCGATTGTCATACTCGATGTCAGCAGTAGGCTTCCTGCAGATGGCCCTAAATAGACACCTAGAGGTGGTAGACAATCTTACTGAGCACCATACTGATTCATTAAGATTGAGAAACTCTTGGTTGTGAAGTTGGTGCGCCCCCAGGCATGATCGTATGTATAATGCTACCTCGCCCCCCATTCCAATTTTTCATGTCGTTGCGAAATAAAGACATTCCAGGTACTGCTAACTCCTGGGCCTTAAACTGAGACGAAATCCAAGTTTCGGTTATTCCTATCTGATGAGCATCATCAGGGTTGCTAAGTTCACATAACTCATCCATTTTGTTTGGCAAACTCGCGGCGTTCATGTATAAACAGTTTATACTTTGCATTTGGAACGCGTGAGCTTCTTCCTGTATGTCTGTATGAGTCTTGCGTGAGTGGACAGGTAGTCTACCTATACAATGTTTAACGAGTTGGTAGTTCCTGTCTTTTACACGTTTTTTTTAACGATCAAGACAGTCACAAGTGGAATTGTCAGCTCCAGCTTGCGTTTGTGCGTGATCCTGCCGTTGTGTGGCCTATCCGGATGTATATGGATGCCTATTCGCAACCGTCATCTATTGGCACGAAATGCTTCCAGAGTTGTAGCAGCCATATGGGAAGAGGGGATTGTTATATTCAATAGCCGGCATCTAAAGTCTATGTCTTTCTTGGCTAGTCGCGTCACCTGTTGGGTCAGTATGTTTTTGAGTTTCAAGGAATGCTTAATGAATTTCCATTCCCGAATATCAGAGTTTGCTTGAGCTGGGTCCATATTTTCCGGCACACCTTGCACAATGATATTTCTTCCGCGGAAAAACGCCTCACGAGATTCCTTAGGGATGTTCCGGATGAGATTTCGTTCAGAATACGGTATGTTGGGCAGTATTCTTATGTTCCCATCGGATTTCAGTAAGTGGCTCGCTAGCAGGACGTCCTCTACGTCGGAAGCATTCTTAAGTGTTAAACGAAGTAGCCTCGGGTGGTTTTGTTGATTAGAGTCCCTCCCACGAGTAAGCCATGCGACCGTCAAAGGCTCTATTCTAGGGAGTTCAAGCCTCTTGTTCAATTCTCTCCGGAGAATTCTATCATTTTTGTCCTGCAAACTGAGAGGAAGGTCAGGGTTGTCAATAAGACTCATAATTATGACACAGTCATCACGAACCGTAATTGATTTCCCAGGTTTTCCAGGGCATCTAGGTTCGGTACCTAGTTGTTTGGATTTCGAAGCACGTTTTCAATTCTTAGGCTCGTTGATGACCAGGCGGACAGTCATGCAGATAGACTGTGTGGCCAAGTCACCAATTGATTTCCGCACAGTACTTGGGTTGTTCAGCTTGGTCCTTTTTACCCCTGTTAACGTGGGTTCAACCTCCTACAGGGTTTTAGGAAACCACTATTTCGTTCAAGGACTCCTTCCTGAGAGACCCAAGTTTACTGAGGTAGTCGATCAAAGTAGATGTTAAGAAGGTGCTTAGTTTCTTCACGTCATCACTCGTGCTTATACCTGCACCACCGATAGCCATTTTCCTATTTTCACTGTGCGTTCCTGTTTTGCTACCTGTCGTGTTGCTGTCATTTACCAAATTTTTAGACAACTTGTTCCTCAGACCTGTTAGTAAGGTAATGATGGTATCCAGCAAAATTACAGTATTAGTGTTGCCCGTAACACATACCCACCTACGATCAGACTTGCTGAGTCTGCTATGGGCTGTTTCTGTGCACGCTTCGTGGAACCAACCTTTAAAGTTGTCACATTGCATGCCAGATGTAACAGCAAAACGGCAACCAGGTCTTTTGCATGAATTTCTCATGACTAATGATATAGACTGTCTTATAAATACAAATAGTAAGCCTAGGACCTCTAAAACAAACACAGTACACAAAAACGGGCAAAAGCGGATAAAAACGGGTTACGATAAGCTAAAAACCAGCTTTTACGTGAAAACTAAAAAAAACCGATAGTGAGCTGAGGCAAAAACCACGGTTAACAATTAAGTTGAGTGAAACTCAAAATAAAGTAATCTACTGAACGTATAGCTCAGAATATATTCTTTAGATTGGAATGGTACTTTTGTTGCGTAAGAACACAGCAAAAGTTTGAGAAATGCAAATCAAGTTAGGACTAAACTTCCCGTTCTAAAAGTGCGCCAATCAACAGTTTAGCAACTTTAAGTTAGAAATAAGAACAAGTGATTCGAATTAAACAGCTACAATTAATTTGACAATAATCTGTTTGCAACTTCCATTCACAACCCTAGTGGGTATCTGAGAGTCATCCGTTTCATTATTTATTGCATGGACAGAGCATCATCCCTACACATTGGCTTAGAAAATCTGTGAGAGTCTATTCCAAATACCGAACTGAAAAACACACTCATTGAGACCCGAATTGGGCCTTTTTATTCTATCCATAACCTCTTGAAGCTATCCATATAAAGCCTGGGGATACTGTATTGGATGTTGAATCAGAAGTTTGAAGTATTTGACCTTACAGATACTATGACCACATTTGATTTTGGTGAAACTCCGAAAGATTAACATGTGCTTACGGTTTTCAAAAGCCTGTTGTGAAGGTTTTGTAGTGTTTTGGTGTTATTCAAGACGCTATCCATAATTCTATGGGTAAGGTTTAGGTCCAAATAATCTTGTTCTAGAATTGCTACTGTTAACTAAATTATTTTTCACTACACGTTGGGTGTGTTAATACTCTTACTGTTTTTGCAAGATAATGACGATGCCAGTCAATTCAGCCTTGAAATTAAAACTGGATGAACTATTTCTGAGGTGGCTAACGGATAGAGCTACTCAGAAGGTGCTACGAGAGAATCTAATACAAGTAAAGGCAGGGCAATCTCTCGAAGCAATGCTCGCACTGCCTACCGGGATAGTAGTTGGTCCAATGTCTGCATCGTTCTACGGATGTCTCTACAGTCCTAGCTACAGTGAGTCTTCCTGCTTAAACCCAGATGGCTCTTACAATAGTGTTTCTTCTGCCTTCAACTGGGGCGGGACAATTACGTCTCCACGTCCAAACACCCCACCATACTTTCCACAACCTCCTTTCTCGAAGTTGTACAGTCCTCGCTCCCCTCGACGTCATGCCTCTACACCCAGTGGTCTGTCAGTCCAGGCTGTGAAAGTAAGTTACGTTTTTGCATGGCATGATTGTTGTATTTACGAATTGTTTATGAATCCACTTTTTTTTGTACAATAGCTTGTAGGTATTTGCGGCCTTTTCATGGTATGATGCAAAATGACAATACAGGTCTTGTAGAGTATCGGGAGAAATGACTTCTCCCTGAGTCATGTTACTCACTGATGTGACGATCATGTTAGCCAGATGACCATGTGTTTGCACATCGGTACTGCGAGTCCCATTTCCATGAGTCTGCTAGTACTTGGAGTCGGTCGATGTGCAAGTCACTGTATTTATCCCGATATTAGTGTGTTGACCATTCTATGCTGCGTTACTTAGTTAACCATGATGACTATATACCTCATTTTTGCATGAATATCACTTATCAGTTCATCAGATGATTTTTAATGCTACTGGTTGCGTAGAAATGTAGCGTAGTTGTCCGGTGGATGAGTCATCCCTTTGTTTTTCGTAATAGTGCTTGTGGTGATTTGTGCTGTTAGTCAATGTATTGAATTTTCATGGTTGTTAGTTTCTCGGTTTTGTTGGCGATTAACCTGTAACTAATAATCGTGTGTAAATTTTTACTGTTTCAGCTTTTTTTTTTAACTGTATCTACCTTAAGTGGCTTGTTTTTGAGTAGACGTTATAATGACTATCCCCCTTCATAGTTTGGTTAGGTTATCTGAAAACCGATAAAACTTTTGGATCGCCATTATAACACCGTTAAAGTAATATAGGACTCGGATTCCCCCAGATTTTTCCTTTTTTTTTGCTCTTAAATGAAAACCAATATTATTAGTTTCACTTCAGTACCCAACTTTACATGAACATCTTAGTAGTAGTCCTTTATTCTATCTTTTACCAATATTTGTCCGCTATCTTGATTTATATTATTTTGTGACTCCATTTCAACTAAAGGGCAGGGCAATTACGTGCATTTTTCAATATCTTTTGCTTACGCAGTTTCCTTATATTAAACGATGCTAACCGTTTCAATATACTTACTGGCTAAGAATGAAGTTGATTACCCAGCGACTCCGTGCTTAGGCTCCCTAGTTATCCAAACTATCAGTGCTGTTTTAACTCCAAGTAGTTGAAGTGAAGCACTGAAGAAAATATCTAGAAAGTAGAGTTTTATTGTTGAGCTGTACAGCTAAAGTAAGCGCACAACCAAAATAGATGATGTACTTAGTCGTTTTATTTTCTTATAGTACCGAGGATTTCTGTGGAGAGTGTGGGATACAGCCTGAAGGGACCATACATAACTTTCATGATAACGTGGAGAACAAACAGGGTTCTTTTGTTTGATTGAAATCATCGCAAGTACTAATATTTTTCACTTGATACTTCGCAATGGTAGCCATGGTAGTTATGAGTCATAAGGTTACGAAATCAAGATATAACATCAACCATTAGTTCTAAACTACGTATTTAGTCCGTACGCCAGACTGAGCTTGTTGAACGGGATTTACAGTCATTTTCTGTGCAGTTTCCCTGTAATTTTTTATTACAAAATATCGTAGATATCCATTTTCTTTCTTGCGTTATGAATGAGTAAAGCTTTTTCGTACTAACCTTACTTTTGGATCACTGGTTTGAAATAGTGGATAAACCATTAAGATGTAAGTTCTTGTAAACGTCCTTTATATTTTGGTTTTAACTTGTTGATGCACAACTAGTATGAAAACATAAATGCGCCTGTGTTTGCATAGGGATTTTGAGTAGTAGCCATATTGGCCGTTTACTGTGCCTGCAAAGTGTTATATGCATGGCCTTGTGACTATTTTGCAGTGTTTTATCTAAGTGTTTCTGGTAAATTACTTTTGTTTGGGACTCTCGACAGTAAACGAAACCAAAGCTCTGTCCTATTTATAACTTTTCCCTGTTTTTCAAAATATATTTTAATCTCACATCTGATTTCTTTTCTTCGTAATAATTGGCTGCAGGGAGGTTTCTCATGTATAGTTATTGTTGTGGTCATAGTCCAACGATTTTGGCGCATAAAGGTACTCACAGGGATAATCGTGTTAAGAGTAATAAGTAATTTTAGTCGTAGTTGCACTATTTATGTTATCAACTCATTTCATTCTAATGTCCTCTCATCCGTAATAAGTGGTATCTGGGACCCTTCTTTTTGTTCATTTGGATGAAAGGCGGTAAAATAATGTCAGTGGTTCTGTCTTCATAGCCAATCAATTATGTGGTAAACTTCAGTGATATGACGTTACAAACGAAAACAATAAGCTCATGGGTAGCTGAAATGCTTTTTATGACTTCTGAAATAATTTATGGATGAAAGCGATAACCAGCTGCGGAAACTAGCACATTAATGAATCAATTAAGTTACCACATTTCACTGAAATCCTAGCGCTGTAAAATCAATATGATCAGAGAAACAATATAGAAATTTAAGACCGAATATAAGACAAGTAAATAGGTTTAAAGTAATAGTGTGCTCAATTATTATAACATGCTAAAGAATAAATGTTTGTTTCGAACCGCATTCTTTAAGATTTAGTCTACATCCAACGACTGACTCAAGAAATCTGCAGTCGTTTATCAGACATATTTTCGCACTAAATTTTATTTATGAATGTTAAGTTGAAAATAGTTTACCGAGTAGTTAATATATTGAGTTGGAAAGTTAGAGGTAAACTTGAGGATTTCTGTTAATTAAGGAGTAATATGTTGGTTGGGGATTCTATGTACAACTTTTAGGTTGCATAAATTGATTTCAAACTGTTAGCAGATTCTTGTTTTTGAATAAGTAGTTTCCCGTCGTAAAAAGATGTAGCTTCATCAAGATGAGGGAAGAACATTGGGTTATCTAACATAGACTACTTAATGTTCTATTCGTGTAATTGATTGTTTTTGAAGGTTACAGTTAATGCTTTGTGCACCAACGCGGAGGATTATTTTGCGCTCACAGCATTTACCAAAATGTCGCATTTTCTCCATCATTCTGAACGTTTTTCCTTTAGTCTATTCATATTTGTGTATGTATACGCCACTCCTTGTACACTAAACATAAATGGTATCATTGAGTTGTTAATTAAACATTCAGTTAAGAATGCAAATTTTTATGACTATGATTGGATCTTGATCAACCCAATAAGGTTCGAGCAATCAGGTTATTATGATACTAACACAAAGGTCGTAACCCTACTGTTATACTGAGTCCTGCAGACACATTTAGCAAATAATTTTTCTTGATGAAACCGTATTTCTTTTCACTTGCAAAAATAAAAGTCATAGCTTGGATATAGACGCTTGTTGCTTTGCATGGCTCAGAATCGATCACAATGGCATAGGTTTATACACTCCTTGTCTTCCTGTAAACTGTGATATTAAATTTACTTTACACCTTTCTTTCTACGAACTAATTTTTTCCCCCTGAATCATACCCTTATATGAAATGTGTTTTCCTTACTACCATTGAAGTGACTAATCCTATGAATTTGGTGTTCATTTTGCTGTGGTAAAGAGGTGTGGCATCATGGACCGATGTATGTATGTGTCCGGTCCTACCTTGTAGCTGACTGACTTGGTTGTTCTATGGAAATATTCAGTCCTTTACGGAATTTATCTTTAACAATCACTCTATAGTCGCATCAGCTGCCAGTACTGATTAAGTCATGTTTAACTTTTGTACTACCGTATCAGTCACTTGTGAAACTTACACAGATTTATCTGGAAGACATTACTGTTTAATGTTCTATCTGGCTCTGATATATAGAGATCCCCTTCCACCTTACGTCTGATTGCACCAGATGCATATCACCTGAGTGTCTTACGTCGAATTCAGTCTCTAAGACTGGTCCAACCTTATGGTAGTTCACATTGACGAGGTGTAACGTTTATTCGACTTTATACAGCTATATTACTCATGAGTAGCTATTATTTATCGCGCAGGTCGTTACTTGTTTCCCATTGGTGAATATGATGGACGTCCGTTCGACCATATTGAAGTCATCTTCATGTCTGTTTTTTCTTTTTTAACGTTTTGAATGTTTGTTATTTAGTATAAAACCATATATACACGCATTATCTAAGTAAGTGATTTGAGGACAGTAATTACGGGTTTTCTGACATTCGTATTACATTGATGTGACTATCAATAAAATCAGTTATCCACCTTTCTATACAGTGATTACAGTTACGGGTGATCCGATGGACCAATAATTTGAGCAGCGACTATAATTACAGTGATATTACAATGTTCATCAGCAAATACGAACTGAGTCAGATTGTTAAGTGCTTAAAATACGTCACTGATCATTTGTTTGCCCATGGGCATAGCTAGCACTCTCTCAGCGACTGCCTTGTTCCAGTTCCAGAACCGGTGTTACACAGTATTTTTAGTGCTATAATAATGTCTTTGAAGATGAATGCTTCAGGGACGTAATTTCTCTTGAATGCTTCAATTAAAGGTTTCCAGTAAAGTAAATATTGTGGTGGGGTCATATAGCATGATTCTGAGAAATTAAAACTAGAATTCCGGACAACAAACATGTATTCCGCGATAAAAATAAGTTGTATTGTTGAAGGCACAGACTATCGAATAATGTTCTACTCATTTCAGGAAAACACTTGCAAACGACAGTGTTCATTTGTAGTCATTCACATTGTTAGTTTTGTTTTTGAATAATCCTCGTTCTCGCGAACCGTAGAACATTATATGTCGGGGTTTTAGGGATAGCAAAAATGAAATCGGATGGGCTTTTTTTTAAAAAGGAACATCGTTTTCGGCATATTGGCCATTGCACAAGTTCAATACTTTTATGTTCATGCTGTTGTTAGAAAAAAAACAATTCAGTATTGTGTCGTCCCCTTTATGAATCGAAGGATATAAAAATCAAATATGTATACGCGGTGAGTAGTAACTGAAGTTCACCAAAATATCCAGATCTCGAGTGTCTAAATAAGAATTCTCCTGGACTTTCCGCTTATTGCGTTTACATCTGTAATCGATTAGTATATGTTTGTCTTCTACACGTCATCATAGAGATTCTACTGTCTCCTGATTGGTTACACGTGGACAGGTATATTTTCTGAAATCTGATTGGTTGAAAAATTTTAATTCCTGTCTCATACTCTGACTCTGTGTGGGTGAAAAGGTATGTCGTGATAGACATACGGCGTATAAGTTGTGCGTCAGCTCCGTGGGTGGCTCATACTAAAAATAGTTATCAACCCTAACTTGTTTTAGAATTCTGTTTACCTGTCTCCTCTTTATTAAGAATCACCTCTTGTTGCGCTCATACCCCATCGTGTTGCTGCATAAACTTTTCGATTCGACTTGTCCTTTCTTCAACATTGGTTTATAATTCATTGTACGCGCAGAATTGATTAACTAATTTCAAAACAATGGGTTTGGTCTTTCGTCTACCTCCCAAAGAGTATGAATTTCTAGCACTTATTGTGGCTGTCTACTGGATATTAGTTATTGGTCATGCAGCCGCTGATTACAGTCTACTGATTGGAATTCCTTTGCTGCCACTGATAATCTTACAGATTGCCTTACTTTTACATGTCTGGAAAACGTTAAAGAAGCGTGCAAAATACCAAATTGCTACCATAAACTAATAGTGCTGATTATCAATTTGGATCTAAATAAAACCGAAGTGGATTTTTGTTATTCATTCAAAGCAAACTGTGGGTATTTTAACTCTTGATTCTCGATGTTTTTCACTTTATAGCGTTGCTGCTTTTATCGGACGCTGGAAATTTAGAATTATGTGCAATATTTCTTGTGTTGTATATATTTTTGGCTGTGAATTCTCTCCATTTGACTGTTATCTTTTTGTTTATATTAAATAACAATGAATTCTGTAATACTACCACTAAAATATATTTTCTTACTGTACTTGCAGGTAAAAGTAATCTAAATTTCAAACTTATATTGCTGTTTTGTCTTACTCATGCCAAGTTAAGATTAGATTCTCGTTTTCGTTGACACATGAAAGTAAAAAGGAGCACAGATCAATGTTTCGTTTGGATAGGGTTTATAGTAAAATATGAAAAGAAAACGTAATTGACTTTCCTTCTATGGATTACGTTTATCATTAATCTACTTACACTTACCAGTAATGTGTTGGTCAAATCATATTCACAGATAAAAGAACAAGAAATTTGATAATGCAAAATACTGTTTAGCAAGATCTATCGTAAAGCAAGATTAACGTGTGTTTGGTTGACATATAATATCTACTACGTTCTCGCTTTTAAGTATAAGCGGTTAGCGCGAAAGTAAATATATTGTATCGTACTGTAATTGCATTTTTATTTTGCCATCGGTACATGTATATGGACGATTACTGATTATCACCTTGTCATATATACTAATTCATTTTTGATCAGTTAAACGTCTGAAGTTTTATAAATTTGTGAACACAAGAGCAGCTCATCATGTCACAATGATACACTTCAAAGCAACACTCAGCGTAAAGCACTCGGAATAACCAGATGGCGACAATTAAATAACAGGAAAAAATAAATCGGTACAGAACAGTGAGGTGTACTTCATTAATATCTGTAGGACATCTCTCATTCTATTTGTCCATCGTTAGGCGTGGTCATTTTGTAGCCATAACTTTGTGTTAAAAGTCGTTGAACACATAACTCGTCATTTTCGAGTTGTATTTATTGTAATACATCATTTATTTGATTAACCTGTAACTATCAGCTATATACATATTTTACTTCATTGATGGCACACAGTCGTCAATTTCTTAAACTCTGTTTTACACATTCAGTGATTACGTCTCTCACTCAAACAATAATATAAAAAAACATTGTACAATGGTGCATCATTTTCTTCAATGATGCATATAAGCACTTATCAGTTACAATCAGTATAATATCTGGATTCAGAATTTCTTTCCCATCATCTTCGACTACCTAAAATCAGTGCATCATGATATCGGGTCATTTAAAATAATAATTGGTCATGTTGCAGCTTGATCGGTGGAATTCGTTCAACTCTAAAACTTAACATTACGGTGGACAATACTCAGTGACCAATCAATAAATCACACTTTTTTTAAACACTAATTAATTCGTTGTCACAGTCTGCATTAGTAAAGCAATTGATGACTTATTTCTATTAAGAATTGTTTGGTTGAAAATTATGAATGATATTAGGTGACTGGTAGTAGTTGTCAAGAAATCCTGCACTTGAGTTGCGTGCTTGTCGGTACCTACCAATAAAGGATACCCGCAATCTTGACGGGATTGATGCTTCCTATGTGATTGGGACCCTCATCAAACAATTTCACAGTTTAACTAAAATGTTACTACATGATCAATAGAATCCAAGCTCCACCAAAGAACACTCACTATTTATTGAACAGTCGTTTTTAGGTTTGACTAATTCTTAAAATTTTGGCGTTCAAAAGCTTTGAATGTTTATAAATTCCTAATATTTCCACAAAGAGGCAGTCACAAAAAAAAACTCGTGAAAACTCCAGTTCCAATATGATTTTATTTTTTTTTCACCATTATCAACAGTTTAGTTGATTAAATCTTAAAGCCGAAGAAAACCCAGACAGTAAAGTTCTATCTCATATAATCAACTTTTTTGTAACGAAAAAGATTGGAGTTATGTCAACCTTGCTGGTCAACAGTCTTTAGGGAAATGCAACCACTTCTTCAAAGTAGTAACTATCAACTGAGAAGTATGTAATGTTTTAGGAAAAAAATACACCATTTACTTCCTATCTATTGATCTCATAATACCAATCATTATTACGATTATTAGTGGTAGTAAAGTAGTAGCGTAGTAGTTAAAATATTTGTCTTTTAGCTATGCAGTTGTAAGTTCAAGCCGCATGATATCTATTTTTTATTCGATTCTGTAGTACCAATAGATCTTAACTAGTTTAGATTTAATAATTTCATTATAACAATTGCTATTTATTAATTTGGCTTTACGAAAGTAATGTAAGTTTTGACTCTTTTTTGTCTAGCCGAGTTTATTGCATATATGTTCATTTATAGATTGCTTTAAATGCTTATTTGAGATTGCGGCTTCAGAGGGACGTATTGAAAGTGATGCACAACGTTTTCAGCTGATTGTATACTCTTAAAATCAGATATGCAGATTTGACTATGTAATAATAATCGTTAAAAAAAAACTCGAAGCAATTTCTTGACTATTTCTCCTACTTATTACTGTTTATTTTAACTCAAACAGTTCTATGTGTGATATTGTTTTGTTCTCGTCCATAATTTTCCTTAAATTGTCCTGGGTTTAAGTGAATGATTGAAAGAATAAGTGTTAAGAGTGTAGGGAAGATTACTTTAATGTGTATTTCGTCAACTACCCTTCAAATTTATCATTATTTCATCTTTTCTTTTTTACTGAAATAATTTTTTATAATGTGTTCAATTCATTTTATCTGTCACACTAATACAACCCTCTTGTTATTTATCTTTTGTATACTATTAATGATGATTTCTACACTGAATCGGCCAGTCATTGTTAAGGTTGCCGCTTTTTATTTCATTTTAGTAAAAAAACGTGATAATCATTATTTAAACAAGTTCATTAACTATACGCTGAGATTGTCGTGAATCGGGATTACGAATGATTGAGAGATTCTCCTGATACAGAACGGAATCTATGATAAATGTATAGGCTGAACGACTAATACACAACTCTTGAATAGTTATTCCCTGCAGGATGGAATATTGAGAAATGAAGCCTTGTTAAAAGGAAGATGTATTGGTTAACATAACGGAAAAATCACTTTTTTATGTTATAAACTGACAGATTAATGTGCAAAATATTGATACAAAATAAACCTCATAGGCGACCGGGAGAATTTAGTCTGTAGATCAATCACTTTCCAATCAGTTAAGACACCGAACTGATTGTTAGGGGTAGTTCGTTTCCATTGTATCAGAGATGAACCTAATTCTGATAGAAACAGGCATTATTACTCATTTCTACGGATTTAGCTATAGAATAAAATGAGTTTGAATGGTGAATCTCATTGCACTGACGTGGTCTAGCAATTTAGGCTAATGCATATGTGTCCCGTTATTCTATGTTGCTTATGACTGACAGAATCCTCAAACTATTGAAATAAAGCTGTATATTTTGGTTTCTATGTTTCAGGTGTGTGTGTGTTGTATTGTATTGTAATACTTTGTTTTCAAGAAAAATAATTGAAAAATCAATACTTTCGTGTATATCCAGTACATCTTAGGAATTCATATAATAAACAGATAATTGCTATTCTGGCAGTGTATGTTGTTTAGCAATTACGTTCCAAAACGATGATAGCTGAGTCATTTTTTCTGTCTCCTCTTAATTACTTACTAAGAATTGTGATTGTGATTGGTCTAGTGCTAAATCTCCAGTATGAAGTAACAAAATATCTGCGAGACTATAATCTATAGACGACCTTTGTGTGAAACTGGTGTTAAAACGGTAATAAATTAATGTGAGGAATTGCGGTTAGGCATTAGGGTTGAAAGTTAGGGTCAGGGGATTATATTTAACTTTCTCTTCACTAACTTACATCAGCTATAATGCCAAAATGCAGTCGAACCATATGGCTGAAAAAATTTTTGCTCCGAAATCCGGGAGGTGCTATCCTACGTCAGATTGGTTCATCCATAAATTGTAGTCACTGAGTGGTTTATTTAATATACTACTCATTAAACAACTGAATACATTTTTATCAGTATAAGGTTTCGGAGGTTGTTGAGTTTTTGTTGTGATTATGAACCGATCAATGTGAAACCATCATTGGAAACCTGGCAGAACTGGACGACTGTTTGTCCTAGTATGGGACTCCTCAGCAGTACGCGTCCACGATCCCGCACGCGAAACCCGAACCCAGGACCTCCATTCTCGCGTGAATGTTTAACCTCTAGACCACTGAGTCGGCATCCAACTTCAAGCAATCCACGATATAGCACGACCATCTTCCATTGTCTTCAGTGGGTAACTGCCTGACTCTCGACACGGTTTTCAATGGTGGTCTAGCATTGATCAGTCCATGGAACTTTATGACACACCGCTTTTGGTACTGAAGTTAATACAAGCAATTCGTCAACAGTTCTTCTGTTTACTGAATTAATTGAACAGTTAGTTAGTCACCAGCATTCGAGTAATATATATATATATATATATATATATATATATATATATATATATATATAACTATTCTTGTTGTTCGGTTGTAGCAGTCCAAAGTGTATACTTAGCTTATTTACATAGGTTAGCAATTGTCAAGTTTCCAAGTGCGTATATATGTATGTGTACGAGAACTGAAGTCCGTTTTTTTCTCACCAGGCATCGATTTTTATTAAACCACACGCTTTTAATATTAATTAATATGTTTACTGTTAGTTATGGTTTTTCATCTATTTCACACTAGCTTAGGCCAATTGAACTGACGAAAAATATTTTAATCTGAACGTTAGTATTTATAGAGTGCGTTCCTATGGTGTTTTTCTCCTATCGTTTGTTTGGTAAATCAATTCATTCATTGGGGTAAAAAAAAGTGATGATAAATGGATAGATACTAAATACTGTATGCATGCATTGATTATCCGAGCTTTTTATGTGACCCTGTGATCGACCTATCGTGTGTGTGTAAGCCTTGCCTCCTCTGTGGCCATAACACTATTGTGAGTGTGTTTGTATATGTCTGGATTTTGTCAGTCATGTAGTCAATCAGTAGTAGTGGTTCACTAAAACTGTGCATTTTTGGATGCGTTTTTATTGCATGTCTTACTTCTGGATCGATTATATTCGATTTTTATTTTTACATTCACGTTCTTATTTTATTCAACAAAACGTGGAGGTGTATCGTTATTTATTGTCGCATATAGTTTGCTGTTACATGAAAATATTCTGTATAATTTAAAAATGCTCTTTGACGGAATAGTTTTTATAATCACTATCTCACTACAATTACTAACTGGACCTTTAAAATCAAGTCGGGACATTTAATTACTGTTTCCGTAGACGTTCAGTAGATGATCTATATTCAATATAAAATCTAGTGTATATTGGATACTATTTAATCAGACGTTTTTATGCGGATTTCACATTTACATTTCATTTGAAGCATTATCATGCCCGTTCTAGTCGGAACACCTAGTTTGATCCTTATTTCACGTGTTCAAGTTTATCAGACGTGTTCTGTTGATCTGGCATGGCAACGTGCAGTTCATGCTTGTCAGCGTTGTCCTAAAGCCACGTTAACCACAAATGCTGTTACACCTTTAATAAGTCCGTCTGGTGGCGATCGTGCAACCTCTAGGTTCTGTCCTGCAGGTGTGCACATGAGTCATTGTGTCCCAGCGTCGGAGATATTTGGTGCTACTAGTAAGTCTGTTACTACTGGCGCTCATTCTGTTCTGACCAATAGTGATACTCATGGATCAGTATCTCCTGCTCATTTATCTTGGGGACCACCAGATTTACCACTTCCTGCAGCTAGTCCTAATCACCCTGTACATGCCGCTCATATCGCTAGATCTTCATATCCTCCTGCTTCATCTCCAACTTCTTCAACCTCATCTACTCCTTCAGTCAAAACAACCACATCTACAACTGTTCATCATTTTCACCCTGTGCACCGTTCAAAACCATTGGATTCTAAATTTGGACTGGTTGAAAAGATTAGTAGTACGGCATCTGCAACTATTACTCCGACTTCAACTATTTCTCCATCTTCAACCACCACTGATATAACACCTTCAGTCCTACCAGATAAGAATATTGTCGAAAAACGACTACCATCAATTGATGTTAGCGAAAAAGACATTGATTTAGCAAAATCTGATAACACTGAATCCGATAAACCTCATTTTAATTTGTCTATTCAAGATACATTAACAACTAAATCTCGTAATGATATAAATGTTTGTGAGAATAATTTATCATCATCACATAAGGATTCCTTACGAGCTGAATATAATAGTGAAGTAAGCAAATATTTCAAAGTAGTTTTATGTTGTTTCACTCATTTTTTTGGTTATACTGAGTTCTAAACCTACCGAGATGGCTGTATTTTATCTTAGTAGTGCTATTCCTTGTCTTTTTCTGCGCTTTTCGTGTTTCATTTATTGGTTAAAGTAGTTCCCTTGTATTGACTAGTTAAAATATATTGATTTCATCAAAGGTTTGATTTGGATAGAAGATTCTGTAAAGGAGGTAACTAAGTTTGTTAATTTACGTTTAATCTGGTGTACGCTTTGTATAGTACTCTTTTCAGCTGTTTATCACAGTTAGTGGCTGTTGTAAGTGACGTGATTAAAATGAAGGTTTTTGATCATAGGTGTCTTCGAGGCATTGCTCGCGTCTCATGAGATGACCGAGCGAGCAATGTTAAGGTTAAACATTGGGTACTTTGGAAAAGCGACACGTCGGTTGATGAGGTATTGGATATTCATCGACTGAAGTGGTAAGAACATGTGTTACATATGCCTAAACACCACCTACGTCGACGAGGAATGTTTGTTAGCGTAGATTGTGAGATAGTTAGGGTTAACCAAACCAAAACATGAGATTATTCCATGAAGTCACTAACTCGATGTAAACCATGCTAGCAGATATGGACTACCTGTTGGGGCCCATTCTATAACTGCGATCAGTGTTTGGAGAAGCTGGGTGACATGGATTCAAATCGGTCACAAACGCACAGGTTCATTCACTTTTTATCTTTGTCTAAATCTTGGGTTTCATTATTCCTTCATACGCATACCTCTTCATTCCTATCATATTCTCAATGTTCAGTGTTCTACATCATCACTGCCACTACGATCTCTTTCGTGTCTTGCATCTGGTCGTACTTATCTAGTATGGGAACTTAACCTAAATCATATCTGTGCTAGGCTCTGTGTTGATGATTTCTGTCCATTTATCTTCTAAGATGGCTAATGTAGAATAAAATTTTAAAACAAGTAGCTGTGATTGTCAGAAAGGTTTAAGTTACCAGGTTTATGAAGGTGCCAATTGTTAAATCAATGTGTGAAATACTGTAAGTTTCTCGACTAAATATTCTAGACTCAATAACCTTGGACTTTTACTGATGTAATATTTCTAGACTGGCTTCAGTTACTCTAATTAAAGGTACATTATTTAGCCTATGATTCTACAATTATTTTCCTGATAATTATTATCTTTTAATTTTCTGCTACTGTTAATATCACCACTTACTTAGTTTTCATCACTTCTTTTTGTTAATTCCATTCATGTTGTTTGTGAAGTATGGGGATGATTTGGATGAATGGGAACAAGTTTTTTTTCAATGGTATCTTAAGCAAGCTGTGTAATTCGCTTGTTATCAAACTTAATAGCATTGTTAGTTTTTTTATAAATAAACTGGGTTCAGGTATAATAATTTGATCGTTACTAATATTAGTTGGGAAAATCACGTTATCGTATTTAAAATTTGTTTGCGGTTCACATATGTCCTATCATGTCTTAATGTAGTGAGGATTTGACTTTACTTTCACAGAATTATAGCATAGTCAGAAATATTTTACTACTTATGAAAGATCTAGCAAACTTCATGTATAGAAACTGAATAGGGAAGATTCAAGTGCCTTGGTACGGTCGAGAGTGGGGAGAGCCCGCTCTCTCGCTCGAAATGCTCTCACACGGCCACGGGTATACAGCCTCTGCCGGGGAAGTCCTACTCACTGCTTTCTCGTGGCGGGGGTGTTGTTTACGAAATTGAGAGGACGAAAAGCGAATGTCCGGCGCTTTAACCTGGTTGGTGGACATGGAGGGCCCACCTAAGGAAGTTGAAAAACCCTGATTCCAAACCAATGGTGCACATGGGCTCCAGTATCCTGAAGGAACAAATGGCGTATAAACCAATCGTTGGTCACTGGCTACCATGGGACTGCATCTCCTCACGATGCTTCACTGGTTTATGGATTAGATCTTTCGGTCAAAGACTCGGGGTGTGGTCCCCTAAAGAAACCACCTGCTTCGGTCTGGGCACAAGGGCAGTAACATAGCCCTCACACATTTAAATGAAATGACAGTTTTTTGTGTGGTGCATATATATTTGTTGCCCTTTTTTTACCAATATTTGTGTTCAAATAAATAAGTCAGAAGGGGTTTTGTGGCGATTTCAGTATTTTCATAGTTGAGGAGTCCCATAGTAGGATGAAACGGCCGTCCAGTGCTTCTAGGTTTTCCATGGCGGTTTAGCTTCAATTGACTTATGATTTCAACTTTGAAAATAAATAAGTGTTGATAATCGCCATAATATACTATCGGTATAAGCTTTCAAAGAACAAATAAGTGCTGTTTCGTTTCAAGCTTTTCTGTCAGTTCATCCCCTTTTTTTATACACCGACAAGTTAAAGTTTTAGTTTTTACCTTACCTTATAGTCTTCATTTGACTGACCCTGAGTGTGTACACCTTATAACTAGGACCAAATGAGGGTTATAAACTTGTATGAGGAATTAGAATTATGATTTACATTTGGTGGTTAAGATTAGGATTAGATTTACGGTTTTCATCACTAACTGACATAAGCTATAACGCCAAAAATCTATTTAGTCAAATGGTTGAGTGAATTTCGCTCCAAAATCCGAGACCTGTTATCGTATATCTGATTGGTTCATCCATAAATTATAGTCTCGCCCAGATGGCTTGTACAACATGAGAGTAAGCTCGAACTAATTTTTTGGGCTTGTTATTGTCAATTAAGATTTAGCTGTAATACAGCAGTTTTGTTTTAGTGGTTGTAAATGCACGGTTTTAAAAAGCTTTTAGGAATCGTCATGACTCTAGTCTGGCCATAGGAAGTAGAACGTATAGCTTTAAAATGCAAGCGGTTTTTTCTACTTTTATAGAACCTAGTCTCTCCCTAAGCTAAATTTTCTTCGTAGGTTCTCGGTGTCTTATTAGTTCACTATTCAGTTTCCTCTTCCATTGTTAAGGTTATTTTATGTGAACTAATAATAATAATCTTTTAATCAATTTGACGTTGCTATGTCGTAGTCGTAGCACACATTCATTTCAGA
The DNA here is from genome assembly GCF_000237925.1 of Schistosoma mansoni. NCBI lineage: Eukaryota > Metazoa > Platyhelminthes > Trematoda > Strigeidida > Schistosomatidae > Schistosoma > Schistosoma mansoni. The sequence goes on from NC_031496.1 coordinate 22,946,247, forward strand.
AATGTTATATAATTGTCACCACACATATATACACGAATGCACAGAAAAAAATATACATAAAACGCAGCTGGATATTGTTAGTAAATTCCTTTCTACTCATTAACCTTACATTTATTGATTAGTTTTCTGTATAGTAGTAGTAAGATAGAGAGTAGATGACTGATTACTACTACCTCAATTCATGTTTTAGATATTTTCTTACTTTAATCTACTATCTGCAATTTCATTAATTTACAAAAGTAAACTTCTATTTGCGTTTTGTTTTCAATTAATTTCATGTTTATCACACAAACGATAGTTGACGATACTGTTACTCCTTAACCGACAGAAATTCCGTATGAACCTTTGTCTTTTTGTATTAGCACTCTTCAATAGGGCATGTTTTCAAGATTTAAGAAATCCTTAGTTCCTCAATCAGGAGTGAGGTGACGCAAGGCCTCTACCGTCCCTAATTTTTTATGAGCGTTACCTGCCTTGGTTACATAGTGGTTGTTGAAGTCTCGAGTGGGGAAAACTATGACTTTCCTCAATTTTACAAATGCACGCCTTATATAGAGCATAAGTGATACTAGGACGCTAACATAAGGGAGTCATTTAGAGCAGGATTCCACCGATTCTTACCCTATGGTTGTAGAATTCGACCCTTGATAGTAGGTGTGTAGTCTACATGTAGTTTCTCATAGATTTCTTCCATGCATTAGTGAAACTATGAATTCAGTTACGCGTAAAGTGCTATTCATAAGTTTCACATCTTTCGTTAAGGTTATGAATATTCATTGAGTGTAAGGTAGTTCAGAAGTGTGTTACTCTTGTTTAATCAATGTTTTTCTCAGTATATCATTCTGTTTAATCGTTTTTGGGCTAATATGGCTGCAATAAATGCAACCAGGTATATAGGTTCATATATTTGACCGCGAAGCACAATATAAATCTGAGGTCTACCGATTGTATCCAGTTGTTTTGAAAACCGAAATAATAAGTGTGATGTTCGAATCTACTATCTAGTTGCTAAGAGTTTAATGTCTTAATTACCGATTCATCTAGGGAGGTGAACACTATCTTTCCGTGCTCACAAAAGATCTTTACTGTTTAATTGAAGTTATGTAAACCAAGCGAGGTTTGCAATAGTAGTTCATGGTTTCGAGTTCATTTTTGCCATTCTCTTAAATCTTAAACATAGAATTGGATTTGTTCCTTCTGATGCTTCTTTATTATTTTTTAGGCAGGGTAATACTGTCAACACTATGATTTTATTAATTTAGAAGGCTTGTGAAGATTGTTGAATTCTATAGTTTGCATCACGGACTGTGATTAGATAACCTTTGAAAATCAAGAATTACTGGATAGTTATTTCTTCTCAGTATAGTAATAATGGTAGCCTAATCCAATTTCCTTCCTCTTAATTTTGTATTTCTGTATAGGGGCAGTAAACATTGGCAATTTTAAAATGTTACACATTTATGCCAGTTTTTACGTTATTAATTCAGTTTATGGAATTAGTACATTTAATATTACACACTTGCTTTGTTTTGTGAAACTTAACACTTTTCCATAAAACACAATTTTCATCTCATCTACTGTTGAATAACATGTTATTATGTCATTTTTACTTAAAATTCAACGATCATTATATTTGACTTTCGTTTGCTTCCCCTTTTTTCAAATTCATTATTCACTTTGAATGATGTAAGTAAACGCTCATGACTAGTATCTCTAAGAAAAACTAGTTTTAATACATTATTAATTAGACAATAAAATTTCATATTAATCTGATTATTTTTCAGCTTTAGCATTGCTGATTAGGGACTTGATAGTTTATTTTATTAAGATTGTAGTAATTTTGGTGGAATGTCACTCACTTTTAAACTATTGAATGCGCGGATCTGTGCATGCTTTGATTCATTGTTTCACTTTTCAAGTTTACATTGTACAAGGCGTTGAAAATCACTTTATCTATGAGAAATTGTTATATTATGCCAGATCTTTTGATACACTAGTTAATTTTACTCTACTGTTTTATTTTCTAGAGCTCCGTTGAACAGCCGCATACTGCAAATGATATAGCGTATGAGAATAAATCCAAACAAGAGAATGGAGTAATAACTATTTGTTCAAAAGTTACACCAAACTCTGAAAATCAACTAAGTGTAGATAATGAAACAAAACATTCATCCCAGACTACTAATATCACTGCTACGAATAAATTTTCAAATCATGATGCAGACATTGACGATGTAATCAGAATTAAAACAAATAAAACAACTCCTCTACGAACAAATGATCGAATTGGATCAAAACAACACACTCCTACGGTTGCTTCAACACCTGCTGAAAGTAATAAGCCAGATGTTGATGTAGTCGCACATCAACAATCTCATGATAATCAACATGAAGTTAATAGACACCATCGTATTCATTCCTCACAATCAAAAAGTCTTGTTAATTCTGACGGTATTCTTGAAGATGTCACATCTTCAATAAGTAAGGTAAATGTACCTAGTCATACTGACTCTACTCATTCATCGTCTATGGATTCTACTTCCTGTGTTCAAAACAAAGGATTTGCTATTCCTTCTTCTCCAACTCGAATACATAAAGCATTACCAGCATTTCATTTCCCACTTGGAACTACTCGGATGTCTAATGAGGATATTAACACAGAATTAGAACGTGTTAAACAAGAACTTAACCAATTTATTGATTCCCCACTAGATTCCGGGAAATATTCTGATCCGTTAATTCCTCATTCATGTTTTGGACAAGTTGCAAAGGTACGAATGGTTTCTTAAAAACAAAAGTTTCCATTTCATGTATAAATCCATTTTTCTATTTTCTTTTTTATGACTAATTTTACACGTTAGATTTTTCTGAGAATTCTGTTTAACTAATATCACTTTTGAAATTAATGAATTTGTTTATTAGCTTCCTGTTCAGAAGCTTTTTGTTATCGACTAAATAATTGTTATTTTAATTAAAACTCAACTCTTACTACGGTGATTGCTAGTCTGTTTTTTCGTGGTTTACACCATGGACTGATCTTAATTAGTCAACCAGTGTAATACAGGAAGTACTGCACAGTTTCTTCGTCTTTGTATAAGACTCATTATCTATATGCATGCACATTCTCCGTGATTGGCTGGGGGTTTAATCCCTTGTGGTGACGGGCTGTGGTTGAGCACTAAAATGTAGTCTTATGATAGGACAAAACAACTCCCTAGTGCTCCCTAGTTTTTAATTGTTGTTGCATTAAAATCAGTCGATAATGTAAATCATTAAAATTCAGCAACTTTCACAAATCCTCATGGTTACTTTTTTGTTCCCATGACAAATGTAATGTAATTTCTCATCTTCCTGCTTCTTGTTCAGTTTAGTAAACTTTCTCCGTATTCCTCAATGCATGCTTTTTTATATAAAGAAGAGAAATAGACTTGAATAGCATTATTTTATTTATTAAATATCATTTATTTTACTTCGAATACTGATTGAAAATATTCATCGCTTTAATATTTAATCATTGCGATATTGGCAGTTAACTTAATCGTCACTCTCTGGGCAAGTGTAGAACCATTGTGGTATTATGTATTCTATCTTACCATATAGCTTTAAAGCCCATTATGTGATAGTAAAACAACTGCGAACGCAATAATGAAGGTCTCATTCTAAATTATTACTGCCACGACTGACTGATGGTATTCGTTCTCTGGTGTTGTTATAGTTTATCATCGCCTAGTTTGACTGTAGAGAAGTTAGTAACAGAATATGTTGACCACTTTGTGTATATTAAAAATCTCATCATCTTTCCGATTACTGCTTATGCTTTTATTACCTCCACCACTATGGGATTTGAATCGACAACTGTATCTCTGTGCTAATGTGGTATGGCAGCTTCAACTAATGTATGTACGTACGAAGTTCTACGTTGTTGCTGTCTGTTTGTCATTGTCTTTATTTGGTTGTTTGCCAATGAAATCTCGACATAGATCTAGAAAACTCGCTTGTCTTTCACCTACTCACGCCATCTATAACACAGGTAAGATATGCATCTAAATATAGTAAGGTAGGTATACTGCACGGCACTTCTCTCTTTGAAATATAATTAATGGAAACTGATGAGATTGACAAATTTCACATTTTCGGTCATAGATGTTTCCAAATAATAATAATAACTATTGTTGTTATTATTTGGCCACATAAATATTGGTACGAAGGGGCACCAAATACATATGTTCCACACAAGTCACTTGATTTGTGTGTGGGCTAAAATACTGCCCGGGTGTCCAGACGCAGTCTCATGGTAGCCGGTGATCAATAATTGGTTCACACACCACTGGAGCCCATGTGCACCATTGGTTTGGAATAAGGGTTTTCCAACTCCCCTAGGTGGGTCCCCCATATCCACCAACCGGGTTAAGGCACCGGACATTCACTTTTCGTACTCTCAATTTCGTAAACAACAGTAATTCCGCGAGAAGGTAGTGAGTAGGAATTACCTGGTAGTGGTTGTATATACGTGACCGTATGAGAGCATTTCGAGAGAGAGAACTGATTCTCCCTACTCTCGGGCATTTAGGGGCAGATGATGAAACTATTTGTGAGCGACGTTGAGGTTAAAAGTAGAACATTAAGAAAATACAATAAACCAGTTGATGAGACTGAATCCTCATCGCTCGTGGTTGGTTAGATTTGTTTTGTGTATATCTTTCCACCATCTACTCAAACATAGGAAAACTGTCTGATATTAAAATCGGTTGGAGGAGGCCGAATTGTGACATTGCATCAATTTGTGAAATAATTAACTGTTACGTTGAAGCGTGTCAGTAAATGTAGACTACCTGGTTTGGTCGCATGTGATAATCCTGATCAATTGATGAACATAACACATGTACTTAGTAAACTAGTTACATTGTTATCGTGCTTTGTCAGCACTACAATTAACCACTTTTGTATAATGTATATTTTTCTTTTACGAGGGAATACAATATAATGTCAACTTTTAATCGGTAATCAAGCGCTTCTATATCTGTTTATACATTTGAATTCTGTAATTCTTATTTGATCTTATCATCACAAATATCCATAATTTGTTCCTGATATTTCTAGGTACTTAATTGTCCACTTTATTGGAAACATGCAATTTATATGAATGCTGGCGGTACACCAGATCGACAACCAGTCACCTTGTCAAACTTATTGAAATCATGGTCTCAGTAAGTTGAAGGATTTTTTTATTTGGATTGCGAAAAACGACATTTCCCTTAATCTTATTCACACACCAGAGGTAAAGTTTTATTGAGACATAAGAAATTATTACTTGTTACATGTTAAAAAAAAACATAACATTGCATTCTTGAAATCAATATTCTGTTGGCAATAAACACATTCACAAACAAAATACGCAAATGAACACACTCATTTACATTGAATTTCTTGATTTGTTTACATAAATTTATCTTGATTTTATAAATATTTCTGTGATTATTATTGTAACCTACGTCATGTGCACGTGTTTGAGATAGTTTATTTACAGTGTCATTTATACTTTTCAATACATGTTGACTTAGTTAAATATTAGTATAGAGTAAAGGATTGTAGATGTTGTAGAATTTTCGTAGTTTATATCACGAAATGATTTTAGCTTGACTATTGAAGGTTCTGAGTTTGATCCCCGATGGGTCATGAATGCGCACAGCTGAGTCCTACTCTAAGACGAAATAGTTGTTCAGTGGTATCTGGTTTTAAATGGTGATCTGATTAAGAAGAGTGAATAATCACAATTGAAATTTTTTTATCAACTTGTTTTACAAGAACACAGTTAATTTGGGTAGTAATGTTGTTCAATTGGCTATATATTTCAATATAGTGAGATCATCAGTTTGGTTTTACAGGAAAATTAATCGACTTTGTGTCGTATGCGAACGTTGAGGATGAGTCTGTTCTTACCATCACCGTCGAAAATGTTTGTTTAAATACTTCCTATTTTGTTACATGTATTTTATAATTTCAAATTGAATTTTTCACAACGAATTTCCTTATGCTATTCATCTCATCAAAATATGGTTAACTTTTTAGTATTTTGCTGTTTCACCTGATATTGAAAATATATTTATATTTAGCGGTTGCTATCCTAGTTAATCGTTTGTGATGTAACCTATTAGCCAAAATCTTAATATTTGACTTTAGGATTACCTGGAACTACGTAAAAATACTAGAACCAGTCTATATTCAATTATTATCAAGGATTATCAGAGGTTGATCATTTAGTTAGTGAGAAATTAGTACTTGTCATTGATGTTTGTTAAATAGTACATTTATATCATGGGTTTAATAAAATTGGATGTATGTTATAACCTGTGCCCGAGTGGATGCCCTGTTAACGTATGTCGTAATAAGACCGCCAAGCAGAGAGCAGCGAATTATCGGTCGGACAAATGATACACAAGAACCGTACGAGCAGTCTAGAATCCTTACGGGTCCTGCTTTCTGCCTAGCCCAGCCAGTTAAGTACAGAACACCAATTTCAGCCTATGCGGCATGAATCATTCATTTCAAACATACTGGATTTATATACCAAACAGACAGACCGCATCGTACCAATAAAAAAGAAAATAACATTTGTCAAGATTCAGCCAAATGTGGCTGTGAATGTGGGGGGAAGTAATTAATAGACTAGGGATAACTCAAGAATAGTAAATCCTATAATAATCTATAGGTCAAAATAAAGCTTATAATAAGAGGGACATGAATATGAATCGTTTAGTTATTTAGCAATTATACGATAAAAATATATGCATAGTATTGCTTCATAAATAGATCCCAAAGTAACCATTCATTATCCTTATCGGGGCATAACAATATATGAATAGGGATCGAGTTTTCGACCTAAGTAGCACCACATTATACCTATGTGTTATTGGTTGTGATCTAGACTGGTTTTGGATTAGAAAAACATAACTTTCTGTCTTCAACTGGTGACTTAATGGTTTTATAACATTTAGCCTTTAACTGTTAAATTGATCAACTATGTAGAATTATTAACTCGAATAGTTGAAAGTGTGGCTCGTAGCTGAGTATATTAACGTACGTGTAAATGACAAATGAGTTATCTTCATAATAGATAGTCATCAGAAATAATAAGTTCTCTAAGCTTTAAAAAATTCAGGTCACCTATTTATTGGAAATAAAATGGATTTCAATCTATGAAATGTTTGGAAGGGGCTATATTTGAGTATGATTAGAACATACAAATAAGTATAATATTACAGCACCCTTTCATTCTACCTACTTTTTTGTTCTATATTATTTTGGTTTCTTAAAAGAACAAATGCTTGCTAAACGAGTTTGACCTTTCTTCATTGTCATTTATTCATATTAATAGTTTGTTGATCTAATTATACTATGATGATGAAACTGTCCGGTACGATAGTTCAAGCCCTTAAATCAAAGGATGTAGCCCAATGAACACATCACGTGTGCTGTAAATCATCATTATTAATGATAAGTGAAATGAATCCTCCATATATTTCATATGTGTGTGAAACAATAGCGCACATGACATTGTGTAGAATTTAACCATCCCCTCATGACTGCCTTTTTTGTCAAGCTTGAAAAAAACTAGTTCATATATTTATAAAACTTACTAACAGTTCATCATTTACCGAATGACCTTTACTACTCATTTGATTTACTATGCCGTGCGATTTTTTGTTTTTTTTTGTTTCAGTACACTGAATACTTGTCCAGATGAAGCTTCGAAATTTGTTCATCTACTTACACGTGGACGAGCAACCTTTTTAGTACAGTCTGATTTTAATACACTCATACAAGTAAGAGCGAACGATAGACATGTTTTTTCGTCTTTCAGAGGTAGGGGTACTCACTTTTTAATATCACAAACTGTAAGATTTTTTTTGAAAAAAATCCTTATTTAGGACTGTTCTGTCATCATAGTAATTTTGACAAAGGGAAGAAGAGTATGAGTTTTCCATTCATCATTCAGTTTGCCATTGTTATGATTATTGTAAATATACACATGTACACTGAAGGAGTTGACCATATTTATAATTTCAATGTATAAATAAGGAAGGTATATTTAAAATGGTTGGGGATGCTTGTCAATATGCCCTTGACCTAGGTTGTGTTTCAGTTGGCATTTGTCACTAAAGTGTACTCGAAGTTTTGAAGGCACTAGCGCAGTATATGGGATTCTAACCCTCGTCACTCAGCTCCACAGTTTGAGTCGTCACCACTGACCTATTCAGAGTGCGGCCCGAAGGCAACAGGTGGGCTGTACTGATGAGTCCCAACTAGGACGAAGTCTGAATCTAGGGTCTTCTTGCTAATTACCTTTATAATCACTTTGCATCAAAACATAGTGCATGAAATGTCGAGCCCCTTAGACTGGTGGCCACATTACTACTTGGTAGATAAGATTCAACCAGCACCAATAATTAGACAATTAAGACAACTGATGACTATTCAGTGGTCAATCAGTGTGCAAAGATGTGTGATGTTGGGTTTGTTGTACATGTGGAAAGACTGGAGATTGAAATCCGTTATAAGATTACATTGTTTGTAACTTAGTAGTATACTAGTTACGAGATCACATTACTTTCAAGAACTGTGAACTGTTATTGCCGATTTAATTTGAAGTGTATCTAGTTCTAGAGGATTATTAGGAGGTTTATTTGTGTACCTAACATGTTCTTTGGCCCGAGTCAAAATTTCGCGAGATGACTCTCCAATATAGAAGGCATCACAATCGATACTACCTAATTCATTCGATTGTTTCAAAAAGGAAGTTTAGTTCATTTCCTTAGATAAAGTGTTGCAAGAGATCTAGCGGGAAGTATATGTAACTGTAATATGATGAAATTCTCTCAGTGATATAAAGGCATTCACTTTTAATGTATTCTTAACGGTATAAATATTCCAATGTTAGGATATTTATCAAATTCTCAGTATTCTTATAGTGTAGGACAATGCATTACTTTCTCAAATTCATAAGAACATATGTTTAAATCTGAGTCAGATTATAACATACTGGTCTGAGTTCACGAACATGGAAATAAAGCAAATGATGGAATTCGAACTTATACTTGGTGCATATAACCTTATTTTCCATAGTTTTGTTGATTATTTGATTTTCCTTTTTTCAATCAGGACATTTTAGAGAGTCATCCTGGCTTAGCGTTTTTAGAAGCAGCGAAAGATTTTCATTCCCGTTATGTGGCAACTGTTGTAGCACGTATCTTCTTCAATGTGAATATTTCATGGTCTGGTCGTATTTCTTTAGGTGAATTAAGACGAAGTAATTTTCTTCCTGTATTAGCCAGTCTTGAAAATGAAGATGATATTAATTTGGTGACACAATATTTTTCATATGAACATTTCTATGTTATTTATTGTAAATTCTGGGAGCTAGACGAAGATCATGATTTGATCATCAGCCGAAGTGATTTAGCACGACACAATAATTATGGTAAGTTTACACCATATTGTTTGTTGCTTATTATATTTTTTCTTAGTTGAATTTTTTTGGTCTTAACCTTAATTTAGCCGCTGAATATCGTTTGACTAGGTAGCTTGGTGAAGCGAATAAATCATAATTCATTTTTATTCGTCAACATTTTGTGTATGAGGTAAGATATTGCCGGGTCTCGCAAATCAAACCAGGTAGTTTTCTAATGAAACCTTTATTCAGGATTTTTACCTGGTGATCTAATCTACAAGGCAGTAGAAGAACGTCGATAAAAATCGTCTCATAGTACCCGGTGGTCAGAATAGGTTTATACTCCATTCGTTTTTAGATAGTGTTTTTCAACTCCCCTAGGTGGAGCCTCAACATTCACTAACCTGGTTTACCTGTTGGACGTTCGCTTTTCGTCCCCTCGATTTGATAAAAAGCACTTGTGCTACCTAAAGTCAATGCATAGTCGTTACGTACATTTACCTAACTCTATTTTTCTTTGCGCATTCATGAACATTTCTAGTAAGAATTTATCTGGTTTAAGAAGACATAGTATGTAAATTTGTGTAGAATACATGTTCTGAACAGTGATTGTAATACATTAACTAAGAATACTACCCACTTGTATAGATTGGATAAACGATGCGAAGTCATGGTCCCAAAACTTGTTCAATTAGTGCTTATTATCCATTTTAAGTTGACGCTTCATTACCTCTTGTGTTACTACTTTCTTCAGTATTTAAACGAAGATTTTCAGGTACATCGTTTTGTTTAATTTTTTTCCTCATACCACATGATAGGCATTTACAAGTTTATTCGATTGAAAAATTCATTTCAGATTAAATTGTATTAGTTAAGAAGCAGAAGATATTTAATAATATGGAACTAGTAATTGTGTAACTTGATAATTATTAAACTGTTCGATTCGCTCTAATTTAATATCATAGAGTCTGTAAATGTGTATATTGTGTTGAACTGTGAGTCATGTGATTTCACTTATTCATTAAATGCTGGTCTATGTATGGTACAGCTGAATTCAAAACATACAATTTAATCTTCATGGATATCTCTCTCTACTAGTGTTATACTTTTAATTTCAACTCGTGTTTAATTTTCCATGTGTTTAGATATTTTTCGGTGATAACAATTTGGTATGTGTTTAACATTTTTCTTTATAAAAATATCAATAACTTAAATTATCAAGGTCTGATTTTCAATACACTCGATTTATTTATGGTGACTAAGTCATAGTAGATTAATTAATTCACCAAGTAATTGAATATGAGCCACCACACTTCATGTATCAGGGATAATGGCACTATCTTGACTAAACCGAAGTAGCTAGGGTGCCGTTTGAACTTAGGACTGAAGATTGAATGTCAAAACCCATTAAGCCAATGTTCCGCTGGCTTGTATACCTCAGAAAGAATATGATTCCTAGGTGAAAGTCAAGTAACATCAATCCTAATCAATATTATATGTGTTACCTATTTTTCAATGAATCTTTTGAATTCCAATTGACTCTAGACATCCGAATACTGCTTAAGTTGATGAAATAAGATCCAAATGCATAGAAATGGTTGTATATCTGGTTTGTTTTCTTTCTTTTTTAAACAAACGACTATTTTATTATTTGGACAAGTTTCTACTTTGTTTATTTCCATGTTTACTCATTGTTACGTGTTACCTTTCAATGCATTTATATATATACATATTTTTACAGCAATCTCAGAACGTATGATAGATCGAATATTTAGTGGAGCTGTAACAAGGTGAGATATTTTGAAAGGGAAGATAAATTATTACGATTACCTTTATTATTATTATTATTGTTATATGTAAGTAGTAGCTTGGATTTGTCAATTCATCTACCTATTCTTGTCATATTCTAGTGAGTAGGAGTAATCTGATCAAAACCGAGTAGGGGGTGCATACTAAAATACAATGCAATAGCCTGATATCTGTGTTATGCACCCCTATACACATATACATTTTTATCCCATAATTTCTTTCTTTTTTCCTCTGTTGAAAAATTCCACTGACTAACCATTATTCAGTATAGTTATTACATGGAAGAATTTTCATTTTCTAAATTTATCTATTTGTCTGTGTGTACGTATTGGTGAAAACGAGTAAAGATAGATAGTTGTCGAGATGCCAATTTAAATTTTTTCTAAAGCAAAATGGGTTTTTAAAATTCCTTTACTTAGTTTTCGACATGTTTGCAGTTCATAATGAAGAACTCGTCAAATCGAAAAAAAATGCGTATACCAGATATCGAAATGATAAACATTTGGTCACAAATGACGTTTTAATAAAATAATTCATAAAAGTCTAGTGAAACGCCGTGATCGGCATACTTCAATCATCATAGCACTGAATGATTGTCATGATACCATTGCAAATTAACTCCATTTAAAAATATTTTATCCCAATTCTGTTACTTGACTCGGTGTATCCTCGAGTATTTCATGTATGATGGAGTGCATTAGTCGATTAAAGCTACACCACCATGCAAAACCTGGAGGCACTGGACGGCCGTTTCTTTGTAGTATGGGACTCCTCACCAGTGCACATCCACGATCGTCATGTGATCACGAGTAACTGACTTCAAGAGGTATTTCCTGGAGTTCTAGTGAGAAGCCCTGACCATCGGAGTTCAACCGTGTCTGTTGTGAGACAGTTGCTCACTGAAGACAATGGTGAACAGTTAGACATTAACACCGGTAGATGACGGATCAGTAGTCTAGAGTTTAGGCGTTCGCACACGAGATCGAAGGTCCTGGGTTCGAGTCTCGCTTGTGGGATAGTGGATGCTCACTACTGAGCAGTCTCATACTAGGAAGATTGGTCATCCAGTGCCTCCAGGTTTTCCATGATGGTCTAGCTTTAAGCGACTCATGAATTCAACTATTAAATTGCTACAATTTCCATAAACCCCCATTCTGATAATATTCCATGAATAATCAAACTAACGAACGTCAAGTATTGCATGTGTTCACATTGTTACATTTCAAAAGCAACATGAAAATAGTAAATCCTAACAGAAATTTATAGATTTCAAGATCGACGCAAGAATCCCAACCAGTGATTTCTGTACTTTTCTCATGAAGTGTATATCTTACTAAGTGATTCAAAATGACAGTCGTTGATTTCATTAAATTTGATCCTGTTATATTGTTTCAATTTATTTTTTATGAAATACTAAAATGATCTTAGTCATAAAATTGACTCAATAATGTTCAAATATCTTGAACCTTTTTCTTAACCTTACTAACACAGCTTCAATTAGTCTTGTATTTCCATTTTATCATACACACGGGATTATTCATTCAGTAAATTCATTTATTGATATGACCATGGACTAATGTACAGTCGAATTAATGAATCGATTTATTTTTTTTCATCTATTATTATAATTATCATTATGATAAAATTCATTTATTGATCCAGTCATAATTATGTAACGTATTTTTATAACTATTGAAAATTGTACAATTTGGTTTCCTTTCATACGTCTACCTTTTAGTATAAAAATATTTGTATGTGTTCCGCACCCTCTCTCTCTACATATATATGTCTGTTTCTTGTTCCTTTGATTGAAAAACTAAGGATTATTGATCCTTACACTTTTGATGTCATTTGGCTTGTTGTAATTTCCTCTTTCCCCAATAATGGTTCCAACATACTAATTCTTGACTTAACAGTTAGTCACAAATAGTTTAATCTAATTTTTTAAACATTCTATATGTATTAGTGTCTACTAATGACAATTAATAGAATTAAATCAATAAAGATAGTTTGAACAGATATTGTTGTAATATCTGTCGATTTTTTTCATCAATGCGTCTTTCCGTTCATCACTTGTATCGTGTTGTGCACAGTTAAACAGAAATGCATATAATGTACAAAAGTGAAAAAAATACTTGATTTGTTGTTTGAATTGCTACGTCCTTACTGAAAATCAATGCGACTTACAACAAAACAAAAGTTACAAGAAGGCAAATGAAAATCACAATACCTGTGAAGATAATCAATCACAAAAAAGGTGACTAAAACGAATTAATTTGATGCTGGTGGAGTAATTAGGGAACTTACTTCTACATGAGGTAGACGTTGTTGATGTTGTCCGAAACGACAATGAATGCTCCTTGGTTAAACCATCTGGATCAAAGCCCCTCAAATGCCCTGGTACGCCCGAGAGTAGGGAGAGTAAGTTCTCTTTCAAAATGCTCTCACACGGCCACGCATATACAACCACTACCGGCGAAATCCTGCTAACTGCCTTCTCGCGGAATTACTGTTGTTTACGAAATTGAGAGGACCAAAAAGCGAATGTCTGGCGCCTTAACTGGGTTGGTGTATATGGGTGATCCACCTAGGGGAGTTGGAAAACCCTTATTCCAAACCAATGATGCACATGGGCTCCAGTGGTGCATGAACCAATTATTGGTCAACGGCTACCATGGGACTGCATCTCCTGACGTTGTTCCGCCACATTTTGGATTAGACCTTTCGGTCAAAGACTCGAGTTATGGCCCCCTAAGAAAACCACCTACTTTGGTTTGGGCACCCGAACAGTATCTCAGTCTTCACACAAATCGAATGGATTCTGTGGCGCATATATATTTGGTGTCCTCTTGTACCAATGTTGATGTATTTAAATAGTAATAATAATACTACTAATGATAATAATAATAAAACTCAATATCACCAAAATGATCCACTTAAACTTCATATATTTTACATTATCTCAGAATAAAATATTTCCATAATAACCCATGGAATATAAAAATAAACTCACATCTTCAGTACTATAATTTGTAAGCTCTGTATTATATCTTAGATGTATATGTCTTTAGATGCATTTTCCTGTAAATGCTCCAACATCAATATTTCAGTCATTTCAGATATATAAACGTTAGAAGTACTCTCCCACAGTCGATAACACATTGATCGAAATCCGATTCAGATTACGTGGTTTAGTGATTAAGAGTTTCAATCCAGTAAACGACAAGCTACTGTTCCATTTATTTAACTGATATTTTACCATTTTCAAAATGTGTATGTGTTTTTCATTCATTAAAACAATATATGTATGATTTTTCTCAATATTATTTATAATACTATAATTTAACTGTATTTTGTTCATTAGGATTTTTCTCTATACGATCGTGTTCTTTTTTTTTCAGAGGAACAGCTTTTAAAGAAGGTGTTATGACTTATCCAGATTTTGTTTGGTTTCTATTGGCTGAAGAAGATAAACATCATCCTCGGAGGTAATCACTTATGTTATACCTAACTATACATCAAGGATTTTTCCAGTTAACGTTTTATAAAACAAATTGCTTTCTTGATATTTGAAATAAAATTTCTAGTTTATGCAGCATATATATATATATATAATGTTAAAATAGTGGGATGTCTCAGAACATTTACCTTGTACTTTTTTAGAAGTGCTGTGTTTTCTGAGCCTACTGGTATAGTCATAAATCTTGAATTGTCTTTCTAGACAATATCATCTGAACATATTTCAAAACGAAGGAAACTACCAAAATGTCCTCGTAATTGGCTAACAAACAATAACTTGTCCTGTTAACATTTCATTTGTCTCTTTTTCAGCATTGAATATTGGTTTCGATGTATGGATCTAGACGGTGATGGTCTGTTGTCAATGTATGAATTAGAATATTTCTATTCGGAACAATTAGCTCGAATGGAAGAAATGGGGATTGAACCTATATCATTTGAAGATTGTTTATGTCAATGTTTGGATATGGTGAAGCCAGCACTTACCGATAAGATTCGACTATCAGATATGAAGCAATGTCGTCTATGTCATATATTTTTTGATACATTCTTTAACTTACCAAAATATTTGCAACACGAACAACGTGATCCATTTGCTAATTTACGTGTAGGTTTTACTAAAATCTTTTGTAATTAGTTTTCTAAATAGTTGTTCTTAAAATTTCATTATTGTAAAATAATGAGTTTAATTCTGATGACAAAATTATTTAGTTACTCAGTCAGTCAGTCAGCTACAACGTAGCACCAGGCACATATATGCATCGGTCCAAGTTGCCATACCTCATTAGCACAATAAGATTGAACACTAAATTCATAAAAGTAGTTAATTCAGTGGTAGTAATATATAAAAAAAGATTGCATATAAGGATATAATACAGGAAGAAACAATTAGCCCGTAGAAACACAGGTGTAAAGTAATTTTAATCTCACGGTTTAAGGGAAGACAAAGAGTGTATACACCTACACCTTTGTGATCGGTTCTGAGTCATGTCACCTAGGGTCTCCAACCATTGGTTACGATAGTCACGCGGACCCCAAACAAGTAGTCTGCATCTACCAACATGGCTCAGGCTAGAAGTTAGTAACTTCAAGCACTGATGTCACGTTTTCGTTTGGCCGCCTCTTAAATCTCTTCCAACCATCTCCAACAATAGTCAGCATAGCGCGTTGTGGTAATCGGTGTTCAGGAATACGTAACACGTGGCCCAACCATCTCAGTCGATGAAAATTCATCACCTCCAACTGATTTACCATCATTCCCCAATACCCTGTGTCTAACCTCACTATTACTTACCCGGTGATCCCAGCAGATGTGAGCAATATTTCTAAGACATCTGTTTTCAAATACTAGTAACTTACGAGTATCTTCTACTCTTAATGGCCATGTTTCGCAGCCGTAAAGTAGAACAGAGAGAACTGCTGCACAGTATACTCGTCCCTTAATTAATAGGCGGATATCTCGCCTTTGCCATAGGTGACGTAAGTTGGCAAAAGCCAAACGAGCTTTCTGAATCCGTGTAGAGATTTTGTCAGACACTAACCCATTAGGGCTAATCAGACTGCTCACTGATTTTAACCCTTTTTATCCATGTGAAAAATGTTTTTTTAGGGTGACCAATTTGTCAAATTATGGCTTATAAGTCTCAATCTAATCTTATATTCTTCCCAGTTTGAAGTTGTACAGTTTTTTGTCTCATTTCAATCTATAGCTTTAAGCTTTGTCTATTCAATCAATATATTATAACATGTGTCTAATGGTTTATTATCTTACACATATGTTTTGCTCCATGTGGTTTATCTACCTAAAACAAACAGTCAAATACGGTAGTTTATTTATCTTGATTGAATGAGCCTTAAATTACATTAATATTAAATACTGACCAGTATACTAGTAGACTAGACAATATTAAATCTATGTATGAATTGGTTGTTGATTTGCATCTTATCCAATAATGTGAACTTTGTTTTAATGATCTATTGTGTAGTTGTTATCAGTAGTTCAACACCTTGTGCGTCATAGTTTGAAATCATTTATTACTTTTTTATGAAGGTGCAGATATATCAATTATTTTGAAACTGTATCCTATGTGTTTGGTTTTGTTTACTATCACTGATTTTATGGTTTCGTAATTGTTTGCCTTTTATCCTAGCATTATTTTTCTCGGTATGCTGTTGATGATGTAAAGTGTGACAAGTGTAACCGATCCACTCCTGTGCCACGTTCAATGTCACTATTGATTGTTAGGTCTATCACCACGTTGAGTCATTTTAGTCTAAGACTAAGAATTTTGTAATGATTTGATTTTAATTTACAAGATTTTCATATAGATTATTCCTTGTAATGATGTCTGTGGTAATCAAAATGTTTGGTGTTATATTACTTAACCACAGATTCGAACTCCTCTCCTCTCCAGTTCAGTTTTAACAAAAGTATAGTATCACTAATACTCATATTAGAGTGTGACTCAAAGCCAATCAAACAAAGCTTTGTACATTGTAAATGAGTTGACTTCATGAAATGAAGAATCATACAGTTCAAAATCAAACGCTTATATGTAATCCATCTCTATAAGGTGAACAACAACAAAGACAAACTTTCTAATATTTATGTTTCTTCAATTTGCTTAATGAATACATCCCAGCTAAATAGTTTCCAATTAGTGATTTAAATCAATTAACTAGTACATCATCACCATAGTAGTAGTATATCATTAGTGATGATAATACTTTCATAAAATATAAGCCAGAATATATTTTTATTTATTTTCAGATGTTCACAATAATAAATGAGAAACAAGTTAGTCTGACTTTTCCACTATGCTATAATCCATAACAGTTATATATATGATAGAATTATTTCAACATTTTGTTGTGATGAAAGAAACAACTGCTAATTATTTTTATAGAAAAAAAAATTAATAAATGTTAATATTTACTGATTTCGACTAAAAAAAATTTTTTTTCTCATCTCATAACAGGATATTGAAGAAGGGCTCAATGAACTATCTGACTGGGATCGTTATGCAGCTGAAACCTATGAAATGTTAGTCAATGTTGAAGGTGGTGGTAATCCAGATGATGGAGTTGATGATGATGAAGACGATGACGAAGAAGAGGATGAAGAAGAAGATCAAGGTGGAACAGTAGATGATGAAGAAACTGTAAGTAATCAATTACAGAAAAATAACGACAGTAACAATGTAACTTCTCCCACCGCAAATGTTATTTCATTAGTAAATAAAAATGACAAAATCAATCGAAAAGATAATGTTGGATCATGTGGATTGGCTAATAAACTTGAATCAATCAATAGTAGTGAATTGATCAAATTGGAATCAACTGTTGGAGCTGGGGAGTGAGTGAGTGAGTCTTATGTTGAATATTTACCTGTTGTTATTATTTTTTTGATTAATAAAATAATTACTTAGGTAGAAAAAACAATTATTTACGACGGTTGTTTTGAAATTCATCAACTTAATTACGTCTTTATGTGAGATTTTTTTAATCCATGTAAGTTAGAACTATTTTAACATTTTGATAAGTCTAACTGAACGCCTAAATCGGTTTCCTTAGCTTCTGTAATAACCATAGGTCAAATTTACATGGCAACCTGAGCACCGGAGAAAAAGCGCGAAGTGTTAAGTGAACGCTTTACTCCAAGGTTAGTATTTATAGTGTTCCAGATGGCCTTGGGCTTCTGGAGCCATACTAAGCATAGCAGCAGGATAGGTAATCATGCAATCAGAAACGCTACACGTGACTCTTTGCTTTCTGGGTGTTTCCAAGACACTTCTATTCAGCGCTAATTAGATAAAATAATTCCCAGCGAAGAATACTTTGTTTTGTTAACATAATTTAAAGGAGAGAATTGTGGATTTGATTTTATGCTGTTTTCCAGGACAATTCACTCTACTCTATGATTTGAATTTATTGAGTTTCATAAGGGAAAGTTATTTATAATCCATTCATGATTTTTTTTCAGTTATGAGGTACCGATTCTAAACTATTATTCTCCTGAAAGTTATCATGTTAGTTCACATAAATCTGGTCCTTAAATTAGTTTATTTTGTATTTCAAAAATATTTAGTGATTCACTTTCCCTATCCCTCAGGCCGTCTACATTTACAAGTTAAAGTTGGGGAATTGAAATTGATAAAAAATACAAGAAAATCAGCATTTGTGTAGGAAGTCGGGATATATCATCACATCAATTGAATTTCCACCAGCAAATAATTTTTTAATAACCGAGTGGCAAGTAAATATTTGTGTACAATTGAAGGTGAGGGGTTGTTCCACTTGTTTTTTTCTCATTTTGTATAAAAAAGCATACACATTCACTTTTTCCATCGTTTAATATGTTTTCCACATTCAGTACTTGATTGTTTCTCTTTTGGTCTTTATTGACTATCATTTTCGGTTGGTTCCATAGCATGCTCAATTTCTTTAAGATATTTTAATCTCTACAGTCCTATACATCTTACTGTAGGTTTTTCTGTCTGTGATAACAATTTCATTTTCAAGGAGAGTTTAATTTCTTTCAACGTTGATTTAAGATATTTAATGGGTATTATATGTCAATCAATTTAAGATTGTCAACAAATTCTTTCAATTCTCTTAATTAAAAACATTTCATTTACATTCGACTTTAGTGATCAGATTGTTGTCTTCGACTTTCTATCGTTTAAGATTTTTAAATTTGTGTGTACTTATTCTTAATGATTGTGTGTATGAACGATTAAGAAATCCAAACTAGAGGTGACGAAAATGTTGTATCACGTTTACGTCTGACGCTGATTCTGTAACAACAACAGCGAACGGGAAAATAACAGGGTTTATCATGCTCATTTTGGTCTTGTATTTAAATCATATGTATTCACCACAATAATCTACCTGAAGATTTCATGATATCATTAACATCGTGAATTGTATAATTATCTAAGTTGAACTATTGTAGATAAAAATGACAGTCGTATTCAGTTCTGCATGTACAATCTACAAATAAACGCACATATACCAATGAATATGTTGTAGTATACAGATATTAAACATCCAACTTTTTTATATTACCTTCTTCAACTGTGTTCGCAACACTTACAATTTCGTCATCGTTATTGCTTGAGTAATTTTGATGACATTTGATCTCTATTCGAAGTAACTAATTGCTATTCGTAAAAAAGTTTAGCCAGAAAGCCCATACACACAGAATCATTTAAAACATAGATGTTTGTGCCTTGAATAGACACTTTGTCTTCCTAATTGTTTTTTCTCCCAAAAAGTGGATTCAAGTCTTCCCTTTCATTTTTTTGCTCGTTACTTGTTTACTGGTCACAAAGCAGACACGTACATAGTAAATAAATCTGAGAAGCTACCTTTTCTGTATTTTGAAGTATGTTAACAGTTATTATTCGTATTTACTATTATTATCATAAGCCCATGACCCAATTTTCCTATCAGACTTCTTCACAAAATTATTAAAATAATTTCTCAGTGCTTTCATCTTTGGGAAAGTAAATATAATGAAAGTTTTGTTTACTTATTTGTTTGTTTTTCTTGACTGGTTGGTTACACTCCTATTATTCATACGGATGGATTATAAATAATATACTAACGATGGAGTTTGGCTGTATAATAGTTAATCATAAACAAAGGGGAAAGCGTACGTAGAATTTTCAAAGATTCCCATTAAGTTCCCAGTGAAGTCACAAGAAATCAGCGAGAAAAAAACGTTGACCGATCGATTTCTAAGGTAATATCTAAGAAAATAACACCTTACTTTTCTTAAACTTGATTGCACGATTGTCAGATTTTAATATTAACTTCAGTGTCCTTCCTCGAATTTTCTCGGACCTCAAGATCACCTGTGACCTCATATGTACCCGACGATGAAATCATAAACATTGATAAAGCTAAGATTGCTACCAAAAATATACACTAGACTGATTCTGGGCATGAAAGTCAAGATGGAATCCAGCATATGGACTTTAAACTATGGCATTAAGAAAAAAAGAATGGGTGTGGTAATAGCCACTAGATAAACATGGAAAGATATAGCTGTGAAACGTAACTACTAAAACACAGCAAGGCAGACTAAGTATGTGGCATGCTGTACATATCCAAAACTGGTTAATACAATTGTAACTGAATATTGAATGACTTGATAGAAAACTGCCATCTAAGTGGCTAGCAAAATAAACAAAAAATAAAAGGAATAATAAATCTCTCATATAAATTCGCCGATATCAATTGAGATAGAATGTTTGCAACTGTAAAAAGGGGAGACACTACATAGATGATCACACTTTAGATCTAAGAGGACAATTCTCAAGAGACTATATAATCCCCCTTGAATTTTTCGTTGGACATATAAAACAGTAAGATAACTTAAAAATCAACCAAAAACGTGTCACACTAAACACGAACGAGACGCTAAGCCAACAGCAACTCCAGAAGCGTGTAAAATTATGACAAAATAACCTGCATAAATACTCGTGCAAGAGGTGCAGAAAGACATTATCTGCTAAAAGCAAGGCATAATGAATCATTACTATGTGGTCTACTGCAACCATGCTGAACGGAAACCCAAAGAAAAATGGGTATTGCGCCCCGTTAGTTGTGTTGTTTCAATGTCTCTCCAGGACAGCCAATCCGACGTGGCTGGAAGGGGCTGAAGTATACATAAGATTACCGATCTACGAGTAAACAGCCGAGTGTTTTGCCCCTTGTGCAACCACTTCAAAACAAATAGTGTATTTAGTACAAGCCAGTGAGTAATTCCTTAATAGTATTACTAACACATAAATAATATGGCTCAAAGCCAAGTGCATAAACCTGCAATGCTTAGAAAACGAATTTCGATACATATTACACAAGAGGTGTATGTCTATACTGATAATATAAACTAGACGATAGATAAGTGGTCATTTCACTGAAACAAGAGGAGTGAAACTTCATATTCTCCTACGATTCCAGAGAAAGATCTAATTATTTACCAAAGAAATAATTGTAGTTGGCCTTAAAACAGATTTACTGATTAATTATATACGATTAGTTAGCTGTGTATTGAATACATTTTCCAATTGAAAATATTTAGTAGCATGAAAAAAACTGTTCATAGTCGAATGAAAATTCATTTGTGAGTGCATAGATGACGAAATTGCAACACTGACAGTTCATTTTTATTATTGTAATGTGATAATGCAAGATCCCGAAGTACAACACTGAGAACATCAATCAAATCACACTTGATGGAGGAACTCTGGAAGAGTTGGACACTTTTTCATACCCGGTCAGCATAATCGATGAACAAGGAAGAGGAAAGGATTGGCAAAGTAAGGAGCAAAGAACACACTTCTCCGAGAATTGAAAGCCGATATCAAAAGGATGAATAGCAACTGGAAAGGATTATCTAGGACAGAGTTAGTTTGAGAATGTTGGTGGGCGGCCTATGCTTTTCCATGAGAGGCAACAGGCATAAGTCAGTAATGTGACAATGAAGTTTCTCAGGCTTATGTAGTTATCAATAACTCATTAAGTTTACTTGACTAATACTACATTTCATATTATAGTAACCACTATGTCAAATTATTGATAACAATGAAGCAAAGTTGTTAGCATTATTTTAATTGATAAGAATGTCAAACCATCACAAGGCAAGTGAAAAAAGGTGGAACTTATTACAGTATAAAAATAAAGAACTAAATATTATTTGTACTTACTGAAAAGACCTACAGATAACCCTGCTTTCCTGATGTTAATAGATATCAGTCCTTTTCTGTAAGGACAACGCTTTTCTGATTCATATTTTTCACAACAACCTATGCTGTCATTTAATTGATTCTATTCAATTCCAGTTTGCTAATTTCATTGCTTCCCAAGGTCATGTATTATTATTACTACTACATATATCGAGTTGTTTTACTTTAAATTTGTCTTCCTGAATATCAAACTTGTTGAGAATCATTGTTGAAGTATAGTGTGTCAAGATATAGTGATCAAGGACTTGACTGGGCAAATCGCAGGTGACATACGAAATTGATTTTTTCCAATCATCCTAAGAAGGTGTAGTTGTTTGACTTAGTAAGTCGTTTGTATCTGTTGCTTATAGAGGATTGAATTTATAATTTTTTCAATATGTGTTCACATGGTATGTCATTGATTAATAAATGTCAACTACTATTTAGTTAGTATACATGCAGTCGATACAGGTCAGTCAACCAGTCTATGGAGTTCGCATTAGAAGAATTTCAATCATTCATTACTAGGAATTACTGTAGACCCTAATAAATTCAAAGTTTAATAGTATCGAGCGTAAGTAGAGTACATATACAATACTATTCAATATTTTGGATTGATTCGACTGAATTGAATTAAATACAGTGGGACTTAATTGTTGTAAACCAACAACCTATCTACATCTCTGAACTATACTTTAAATTAAAGTAACAGAATGAAAAAAGTCTTCACCATTTTTTTAAACAGTTTAGAAAACTGAGTATCTAGAAAATATAAATGAATATATTTCTATATACATTGATGTAATTTAACAAGTAACCATATACATTTTGTTAAAATTTCATAAGTTATCAGTAATTCAATAATTAATCAAATAATCAGATCAACCATAAATTTCTTGCTTGAACTGCTTCAATACGTACATATCGATTGGGATCATCAACTAATTGATCTAACAATGGTAGAATATTTACATCACGATGACGATTAATCAATTGTTCTGGGAATAATTTTATAATGTTGCACAAACTACGTGCGATAATCAAACGTAAACAAGTTGAAATATTGATATTTTGTTCATTTCCTTGATCAAACATTACAGTATCGTTATTCTCCTTGAATAAATAATAAGTAAAGAGGACAACGTCATTAAGTGTTGACAAATAAATGTATCAGAATGAAGTGAAGTGATTGAAAAAAAATTACAATTTATGTTGATTGGTTAGAAACGAGCACTAGTCCCTGCTTAACCTCAGGTTTAGTTCTTTATGGTATGCGCGAATAAAAGTATGTCATATAGAATGCTTGAGAGATGTAAATACTTGTCTAGTATTACAGATAATGTTATTATCAATGAGCGGTTAGTATAGTGTTTTTACGGACTTACCGCTTCCAAGCATTTAGCGTTGAAACGAAATGTATAGGCAAAGTTGTGTCATTTAAACTAGTGATCACCTGGTATATTTGATAGTGTATCAATTAAAAGTTTCCTGTTGACAAGTACACGTTATTGGTCAGGAAATTGTTTCCTTCCCTAAAGATTATATATATATATGTATATATATATATATATCATAGATTATATATCATAAATTAGTATACTAGGATAGTATTCATCTTATTAACTATCATCATTCAATCAAAGAAAAACACACCTTACTAATGTTCAAAATATTGACGATTTATAGCTTCTTCACTTGAAATCGTACAAATAACCTAAAAGTTATATGCTTAGTGATTTTATTAATTCGTACGCTATGGTTTGAAGATATCAATGAACGAATACTTACGGTGTACATATAGTATCAGTTTTTGAAGGTCTACTTTCAAATATACAAGGTAATACAGAATGGACTTTTCCTCTGGGGGCTAGAAGGTAACTGACATTGTCACACACATACTATATGATTGGACTATTACAAAGAAGTTAATTTTTCTAATAAAATCAAACTTGTTTCATTCAAACATCTAAAAATATTCTGTTGAAACTGGTTTCATCTGCAACAAGGTAATAAATGCATAAAGAAATGTGGTAGAGAAAGACAACTAGAACAAACCTGATCACTATTGGAGAAATGGATTAATTTTGGCAATTTCTCCAATAGATCATCAGCTTGGTTTTCTGAGATAATGTTGCATAATTCAAAGTTTTTTGTCAAATTATCACTTAAGATTATTGATATGAACTTCAAACCAGCTAATTGACAGTGGACATTAGATGATGTAGTAGCGAACAAAGCAGATGGTATTGTCTAAATTAGAATGTAAAAGAAGAAATCGATGTGACATTTTAGGAATGAATACACAAAGTTTGTCAGTGATAAACTTATTGATTATATATATGAATAGATCACTGCAGACAATTTTGAGGCAGGTAATCAAGAATATCCTTTCTGAACTCATGGTTAATACATATATATTTTTAATAACCAATTATTCAATCTGCTTTAACGGCATAATTTTCTCAAAAGAGCCTTGAAATCTCTCCGTTCTTACGGAGATGTTGATTTCATAGTGTTTAGTTCACTCTCTAAGCATTCTAAATAAATGTCGTTTAAGGTACTATTGAAAATCAGGGAGCACCTTGGTGGAGCAATTATCATCATTGGGATCGGAAATATCGTCGAGTTATATAACAAATTGTACAACTGAGCGTTGGTCCAGTAGTTTAAATAATTAGGGGTTCGCCGTAAGGCCCGAAAGTTATGGTTTCGATTCCTAGTGGAGTCATGAGTAAATAGAACTGTGAAGTTTTATACTAGGATGAAACAACTGTCCAGTGTTCTCTGGTTTTCGGTCGTACTTTTAATGAGATGAAACTGTGAGGAATAAAAATTACAGCGTAAAAATATCTACAAAACTCTCCTCAAAAGAAATAAATAACTAGAGATACTACTAACTTATTAGTGATAACTAAGAGCCGCGAAATCCTAGACAAATAAAGCCTTAATGTAACTAATTTCTAGTAAACGAGGTAGCTTAGCCAAACATGTCACTAGCATGTTAATTTTAAACTGTCCTAGTATTGTAATGAAAAGTCCAGGTATATGGTTGATTACTCAACATAAATGTGCCATAATTTTATAATGTAGATTAAAGCAGTTTATACACTTGCACGCTTAAATAATAAATATATTCAGTTCAAATATTGCTGATGTGACTGTAAAAAGTTTGGATAAGACGAGTATTTTACTTTACTCTTACTGTCAACTATTACTTATTAAGAGATGAGACAAAGGTTTGAATTATTCTCAGTGAATTAGATATATTCGCAACTCAATAGAACTGAATTGAAAGATTAGTAAAAAAATAGAAATTTAGTTGACTGTCAAAATTAATCAAATGGATATGAAAAAACTACACTGTCACAAGCTGAAAGTGAGACTATTTATCTCATGACATTATTGTTGAGATGATCCTGAAAATTTCTCGCAATAGACATAACAAGCTCAGGAAACATTAAGAAGCATCTTATCCAATCAGCGTTTGATTAGGAGTTTTGCTAGAAATATCGCGAAAATGAAAAGTCACATGTAGAATTTTTGATTGGCTAATTACCACACTGCTACTATGTTTATTAGTATTCTAGAATTTTCAGGAAAACCCAAGGACTTCTAAAATACTATAAAAACCCTATATTTTCTGTACATAAATGAAACTTTGGAGTAAAGTGCTTCTCGTATATTTTGCGCCTTTTCTCTCGTGTTCAAGTCTCTGAGTAGTTCTAGCTTGAGGATTACGAGACTAGCTTAGGATCCGAATATAGCGTTCAATCAATAAGATCTATCAATTATGAATTGGATGACGTTGAAAATCTCAACCATTGTATTTAAATTACGAGTCTGAAATTAACATATTTTCTGTGATATAATTATGCTGTGTACTACTGTCGTATGTGAAATAGTGTACAGAATTAAGAAAGAGTCATGAACAAGCCTCAAACATCTTATCCAGTAATCTTTAATTCTTTAAATGAAATTAATTCATAATAAAATACAATGTTATATGTAGTTTGATCAATTCAAGAAAGAAAAAAAAGATCAACACTGAAAATGAATACACCACCAGAAACATGCTTACTTTATTTACTAACTGTTCAGTGAGATATTCATTAGGCAATCGAACAGTCATGTTCAAATAAAACCTTACTATTGAGTCTAATAACATGTAAAAAGTGGAATGGAATGGAAGAAACAGAAAAATTATTGTTAGTGATATTATTGTTATCATCATTATCGAATTATATTTTTTATTATTTAATGTTATTGGTTATTTTCTGATTATATTTCATGTTTCATAGTTTGCATTACCGACTGATTTTAGTTAAACGACTATTGAAAACCTAGTACTGAACAGCCGTTTCGTTCTAGTATGGAACTCCTCAGCAGAGCACATCCACGAACTTAGGACCTACGGGTCTTACAGAGAGTGCTTAATCGTTGGATGACTGGGCTGGCATCTAATGGTTTACTTGCTTAACCTCAATCATTTCGAGATATTGAGAAACTGACTCTAAGTGCCAACTCTCTTACAATCGGTATGGGTGAGTTCCATCGGTCACAGGTTCTCAGGAATATATATATATATATAATACCTCTTTCTGACATAACTTTAACCATATTTCACACTGTGTGGAATTTCCCACAAAGTTCCATGACATATCTTACTGATCAGTACGAACAATGATGATATATAGAACGAGACAGTATATATAAAGTGAACAAACGTAAAATATGAAAAGCGTACACTGAATACATTATCTGCACATGTTTCATCAGTATTCATTTACATGCTTCATGGTTCTCTCAATTATGTTCTCTTCAATTCAATCTTCTGCTGACAGGCAGGTTTTATAGACTACTTATATCTGTCAGCATAAGTAGCATGCACCACGTATATACCAGTTTTCTTACGAAACAGTTGACATTAAAAAAATAAAATCATAACGTCTGCTTGAAATTTCCAAGTACCTACAGATATAAACGAAATATTACATGAATCACTTACTTCGAAACGATTTGAACAAGTTACTTTTTTCAAAATCTACTGATTGAGATCTAGTTACATTGATCAATAAATTAATTAAATTATAAATAGGTTCATGAATACATTCCAAAACATTTTGAATATACGAATTTGTAATACGACAATTATTGAAACTATTTAGACAGCAATCAGTTGATTTCATCCCTAAGTTTAAAAGTATTTGATCAGCTTGTTTAAAACAATCGATTGAATAGAGAATACGACCATGTGATGATGATAAACTTTTCGCAAAAGTACAAATCCAATTATCATTACCATCATTGTGATAAATTGTGTTGAAATCAAGAAAAACTGATTGTATAAGAGAATGACACCACTTCTTATGATGAGAATAATCATTGTTATTATTTTCGACATTAGCAGCACCATGAATACTAACATTGAATGTAGCCAATAGACCACGAATTGACCATAAAAGCCAAAAACAAATGAATGTATGGAAATCAACAGAATTATTCTGTTCTGTTATCGACCAAAAATAGTTTAAAGTAGCGGACAAATGATTAGTAATATCTGTACAGAGAGGAAAAAACAATTAAGAAAGGATAATCAAAATGACACTAGGAAATGAATGAGGTTTGTATTTGTTAGCTTTCATTCATTACAAGAGCACATCTTATACAATATACAGGTTATTTATTATTTATTTAAACACATAAATATTGGTACAAAAGGGCACCATATACATATGCGCCGCACAAATCTCATTTGATTTGTGTGAGGGCTGTGATACTGCCCAGGTGCTCAAACTGAAGCAGGAATGATTAGCACCTGGTGTATGGAATACTCAATTGAATAATAATAATAGCAGTATATGATAGTGTAACTCATTTATCAAGTACATTTATATATAGCACGGGCTTTGAGATTTCATTGTTTTTCCAAACAACATTATGATATGAGGGGATGAAAAGGCAAAGCAGAGTTTTTAACTCAATGTGATTCTTATTCAACATCACTTCAATTTTTTAGCTTAATATGATGATTTTTCAGTGTACCATTTTATTCAGTATAACATGGATTTACTTTAGTGTGATGTTTATTGAAGATGTGTTCTTGTATTAAATTAACGTAAACTATCCTTAAAATGTAATCCAGCGTGCGATTTTGGTATCATTTCATACATGTGACTTTTTCTCACAAAATGATCAAAATGGGTGTACAAATCAATATATAAGTGAATACATTTTCATCTAGGGTTTTCGTCGTGTTTTGGATGGAATAAATCTTCAGGTTTACCAGTCTTTGTGCTCTTATTTCGCGATGTGGGAATTGTAGTGGTCCTTTGCTTTCAAGTATAAGTAATAAATAGACGAGGAGATTACACATAATCAGGACAAACCTTATACAGAAGTAAGCTATTAGAATTGCTAGGCGTGATTAGCAGTTGGCTTTGCCAACTCTGAAGTTGATGTTGATACCTATTCCGTTATTATCTGTATTTTTATTTTGATCACTTTTATCCTTGGCCTGATTACTGACCTTAATGTTGAAATTGAAAAAGAGTATGAATAACCATAAGGTCAAGAAAGAAGAAAATCAAAACGAATGAGTAGACATTGGCAGGACAAAAGTGAACAGCAATCAATCAAATTTAAGGTCAATAGAACAAGTCACTATTCTTTTGTCAATGAATTCTTACAGCTCACTTCAATCTGAAGTTTGCAGCTCATTAGAGTGGCGAGAACTTACAACTCTGCCTTATATCTTTAAAGGAGTAATAATTGCTTTATGATTTCAAGACTGATCAATTTCTCACAAATGGCGCGATCTTTAAACAAAGCCATTATTGATGGATCATAACGTTTTCACTCTTGAACTAGATGAATTCAGAAGTTTAAGCTTCTTAATAGAAGTTTAAGAAGATCAACATAATTAACATTAGGTTAGCTTTTCGACAGTTTTAAAGTACCTTTATTCACAAACTGATATTTATAGGATAACCATTCAAAATCAAAGAGCACTATAAGATAAGTGTTTCAACATCCACTCTCTTCATTTCTATCATTTTCAATGAAAAATTGAACGATGCTTATTCTGTGTTTGTGGTTATTTTAATTTAAAAGGAAAGAATGTGCGAGTAAGAAGATATACACGAGCACAATATGAAAGTCGTTTTCGTTTTCTTGGTGTTAAATGAGAGGAATATCACAATTAAAAACCCAATTTCATTTAATTCAATACGTATTGATGGTGGACGATATGAAAAGACAACACCAATAAGTGGATAAGATACTTCAATCGACCACGTTCAACTAAGATATATATATATATATATATATATATATATAGAGAGAGAGAGAGAGAGAGAGAGAGAGTTAAATCGATATCCAGACAAGATAGCATTCAGAAAACATTGATAATTAAGTAGACAAATTCAACATATTTAGGTATATCTATAACACCTAGTGACGTACATAATAATCAATTATAACAAAGTAATCTTCAACCGTTTATTACTGTGAATGTTAATGAGAACGCTTAAAATCAATTATTGTCAAATAATAGTTGTATTTTTGGACAATCAGTTGGCTGGTACCAACGAAAGAAGAATTCGAACCCAAGCATGAAATGTGTTTCGATGCTGTCAACATTTCAATAAATGTGAATAGATTGGAGCCAATAGTTCAGAAAGGTATATATATATATAGTCGATTAGCAATGACCATTAATCATTTATGCGCCTATTGTTCTATTTTTTATCTCTAATGACTGAGTCGTAAACAAATTATAATTTCATATATCTGTTTCGTCTGTAATTAGTGCTGCTGAGATTGTAAGTCATAAAACAAGGTTTATTTTCTTGTTATGTTCGACTTTTGAATAGTTATCGAAGGTAAAGGACGCTGTGTTTTGGAGTAGCAGTATTAGGATTTTGTCATTGGTCAGATGATAAGCGTAAAGCAAACTCATCTGTGGGCTCTAAAATTTCATAATTTCATTAGGTGAATACACATAAAAACTGAAGAACGTAACAATCATACTAAATAATCTAGAATATTATACTATTGAATGTGCAACAATGTAGATACTTGTATCAATTGTTGTAAACAGATATTCTCGGGTTAATGGGGACAAGATACAATGTTACAAAATGTATATATAGTTATGCAATTATATAGTAGTCGGTTATGGAATAGTGACCAATTTGTTAAATTGAGATTAATCGAATATTTAAAAAAAGATACAAAATTTGTCTTTACATAAAATAGCATGCAGTGGTTGCCCATCTTTAAATAAATTACCTAGTAATGAGAGTAACTCTATCTAAGACGATATTTATATTCTGAAGTTAGCAACAAATAAACAAGGTAGGTTCATGATTACTCAGGTAACTACCTCCAGTATCCAATGTTTAGAATAAACAATGTTAACGAGTGACTTCTATACTGTTAAATTTTATTTATTTGGCCCAGTTACTTATATTACCTAGCATTCCTTGGAAATTATTTAACTCCAATTGACTGGTCTCCAAATTAAAATACGACATGGATTAGATATAAATTATATTACAAAACCACACAGCAAGCTAACAATAAGATAAATTCTAATTTATTGATAATTTTTACATAGAAAGATTCTAGTCTCTTTCATTAATTCACTAGCGCTTACTGGTTAAAAATGAGTCGATCAGAATTCGCCAACGAAATCTTATCTAAATCCTACTAACAATAAGCACTACTTTTAACTTTCACTCATAAAAAATTGTTCCAGCTGAAAAAGACATGAAAATCACAATGAATTATTTTTCCGTTAAAAACAGATGGAAATATCAAAGAACACCTTACCTAATGCAAAAGCATCATTTGATTTATTCAATACAGAAGCATATGTTTGAGCGATAGATGACAACATAGTTTTTGAATAACAGGATAAAACAGACGATGGCATTGAGGAATTATTGGTTGTGGAGTTGAGGGTGGGGGCAGCAGATGTACATAGAGTCTTTGTAATATTATCCATGATGAAAGTCAACAGTTGAACTGGACTTTCAGAATTTACAAACTAAATAATGCAGATAAAAATGAGTTATAGAGTATATATATATATATATATATTCCTGGTAAGTGCACGTTAAAAGCTTGTATTGATTAGACCCCTTGTAGACAATAACCATGGCTGCTACCGATTAAACGGCTTCGTGAAATCGTTGCAACGCTATCATTGTAGTAACTTAGCTGCTAAACTGTTGTCAAGACGATATAGCTTAATTATTTAGAAGTAGTAAAAATTTTAAAAAAGCTCCCCTAAGTGAACCTTTTTATATACATTTATGCATTCAGAGTCTAAAGATCCCCATAAAGTAGTAAAAAAGAGAAGTGTTTCAACTCACTCATTATCGGGTGTGATATTAATAAATTCATATTTATAGTATTATAATAGTTATAGTGATGCATACAGAAATACGTCCCATGTTAGAAACGATAAACCTTTGGATCCGTAACAGCGTAAATACATTTAAAATGTGTTGTTTAATAATTTGAAAAGGTATTTATGAAAGGGATAAGAAATGATTTACAAAGTGACGAAATAAAATCAACATCGTAAAATAAAATACACAGTAGGGTAATTGTTATATCAAGTTAATTGAGACAATGAAACTAATAATTAAATCATGTGAATATAATATGCACTAAGCGAATTGTTTTCATAGAAATTATGGACAAGAAATATATATGAATTAACGAACAAGTTGAATAGAGTAGAGTGAAAATAGACGTAATAAAAGACTGGAAGAAGAGTCTATACGATCTGGCTTGTGTGTATGGGTTTATACAAACGTTGGCCATGGTGAAACAATGAAGCCTTAGATATACCTTTGTCGGATACATTAATTAAGTCTGCTGCAGTTCATTTCGATAGCTTCAACTACATAAAGGAACTGCTATAACCTAGATTCTTTAGATATAATATAAGACCAGGAAGGCTCCATTCATTTTAGTGAAGTGTTCACTACTCATGTTTGATTATGGACACTGCAATACAATAATTATAAATTTATGACTGATAAGCCTGAGGATGGAGTAATCGAAAACAGTCATTTGTTCGAATAATCCATATTTTGAAGTATATGTATTCAAACATCACTAAGATAACCACGATGATGATATTTCACGATAATGGACAACAAACAAGTTAATATAGAAGGGATGGAACCTGGCTAACAATAGAATCCAGAATATGCATTTGGTTCTATAAGGGACCTGTCAGCTCGATGTACCTGGATCCCAGAGTTGATGTTCATCCCGGCGCTTGAGCCTTGTACCGTTTGGTTCAAACGCTAATGCGTTATTCACTTAGCCACTGAAATCAGATGGCCAATCAATTACGCAATGGCAGACGGGTGCATTCAGCTGGATAGTACCAAACATAATTAAACACGCATCCTGGATTTGACTGCAAGCAAAATTCCATTTAGTCTTTATTAACTTGAATCAAAAATGGCTATATCAAAACAACCCGTTTATGGTGAACATATGCCAACCACGACTGACTAAAATCCAGTCAAAATATCAATAAGTGGATAATCTAGACCCGTTCGAACTAAATTAACAATAAAAACTTACCTCCGGTCTTAATCCACCAATAATTCCGCATAGAGTTGTAAACAATCCAAGAGTTACAGGATGTATCTGAAAAAAATTAGTCAAATAACAACTTATTTAGTTTTAATTTAAAAAAAGCCATGAAATTCTAATTTTGCATGTTTAAGTACAAATGAATTGAATCTCAATAACGATAACCACTGATGGATCCATCAGAGATCAAAGTAAGCTGAATTGATGTATGTGAACTTGATTTTTTTTATTTCCCTAGAAAAACCTGGTAAGTGAAAAGAATGGAAATTTGATAGAGATAAAATAGCTTGATGATATAAATAAAAATCACTTGATCTCCAACTTTGGAAAATAACAAAGAACTATGTTGCTGTTATTATCGTTTCATGCTTGAATGAAGAGAATGTGTTTTACTTCATTTGAAAATTCTGAGCTCGAAACTGGAATGTGAAATGTTCATTGTTTTTTGGACTTATTTTTAGTGGCTTTATAGTTGATGTCAAAGTTTGTGAATAAATTTAGTTAAAAAGTTCAAAACCTTTTCATGAAAAAGTGGTATGTTTTAAAACAGATTTTAGATAACTCATTTACCATGTACAGGATTAAGTACTCGATTGACGATCATCACAAGTATTCCAATGAGTAAGAACAGATCTTTAGAGAGTTAATTGAAGTGGGATCAGAATAAATGTCCCATTTTTTACATAACTTGAATAATGATGTAGAAAGATGATTTTTCAGTGATTATATGTAGAACATTTAAAGGATATATTTCTCTCAATATACGTTCAGTCCTTTTGATAGTACCCTTGAAAATAAAATATCAATGAGTTTATATTACGTCACCGTTATAAATATTTTGTATATTCCCGTAACTTTTAATTGCTTTGACTCTCGATACTGTAGTGAACAGAACACGACTGGGGACAATCGAATGTATTTAAGCAAAGATTACAGACTATCTCAATAAATTCTGATAACCAAACAATGAACAGTCAATTTGCAAATTAACAACCAATTGTTTCAATCTTCACTGTTTCTTCTCTTATTCCATTGCTCATGCATTTTCCAGACGTTTGCGTTTCATTTCAGTTCTTTCCTCATCGGTCTTCTGCCAAAATACATTCTATGTCTGACCCACACCATATACTACTTATATGGATATAAGTAGACCACACCACACTCGTCCCCCCTTTAAAGCATTCGTTCATGCGGTGGTTCTGCTCGCCATGCCACTATCTTCTTTCACTGCAGTCTGTGCCAAACTCTCCGTCAGAATGTCGAGTCTGCGGCGCGCTGACCTTCATAGCTCCGTCGACCTGCCGGGGCACCAACATCCGCATCCACCCGGCACCTGGGACGTTCAACACCCGTACTCCACCGGCCTGCTGAGCCATCTACATCCGATGTCCGCCCAGCAGCCGCACGTCCCACTGCTCCTCTCCGTCGACAGCACCCGCTACAGCCAACGCCGCCCCGCCAGAACACTCCACCCGACGCCAACTCTCCACACCAGACTGCCCCAACTAGCACCTCAACTCCAGACCCGCAGCGGCGTCCGCAGAACAGCACCCTTCCTCCTCCTGGTTGGCAGCGACACCAAATGTAGTGAACAAAACAACGGTTGGGGACAATCGAATGTATTTAAGCAAAGATTACAGACTATCTCAATAAATTCTGATAACCAAACAATGAACAGTCAATTTGCAAATTAACAACCAATTGTTTCAATCTTCACTGTTTCTTCTCTTATTCCATTGCTCATGCATTTTCCAGACGTTTGCGTTTCATTTCAGTTCTTTCCTCATCGGTCTTCTGCCAAAATACATTCTATGTCTGACCCACACCATATACTACTTATATGGATATAAGTAGACCACACCACAATACTACCTTAAACAATATTTTAAAAATTTTCCTTTTTTGTCCTTTCACGTGACGGAAAAATTGAATCAGAAATACAGAGGTTGATTAAGTGTTTCGTGAAACTATTTCAAACTCATAGACTACAGTTAGCTGTCAGTCAGTTACAAAATTGAAAATGTGACATGATGTATGTGAAAGCTTAAGGTATATTCATAAAATCTGTTAACTAACTAACCTTGAGGTGATTACGATCCATTTGATCAAAATAATGTTTATAAATTTGAAAAAGTTTAGTTTGCTCACTAAAAAAGAAATAAAAAAAGCAATAAATTACTAGATAAAAAGATGGTGAAGATTTGTAGCTCAGGTGGATGATTTTGATGGAGTTTTGTTCTCTGAGGTGGATGGTTTGGTCATGGAAAATTCATCGTTATTATGAACAGCATCATCAGCACAGCTGATGGATAAATAAAAAGAAATATATAACTGAGTTTGTCTGCAACGTCTCAATATTCTATAAGAATGTTAGGTTAAGGACTCTCAGCTATTAGCCGTTCATTTACTGGATGAGAGTGTGCAATGAGAAATTGTGAAGTGACATGAAAAGAGAAAACTCTCAGTGATAGACAGAACTACAATTATCGAAATTAAATTTTAAAAAATAAAACAGAGTATACATAGTGCACGAAGGAAACGAAAAAGTCGAAAAATGAGAAGTATGAAATAATATTGATATAATTCAAGATTTCGAGATGGCTTAAGGTAAAATGAAAACAAAAAATGATTTTGAGCCGTTTTAGATACGGTAAAAAAAGTCAGTTATAATCAATGTCGAATCTAGTACATATGTGAATCGGTTAAAGTTGCCAGAACTTGTTAGCGCAGTGAGATTACATTATCAGAACAAATATTAGAGTAGTATGAGTAGTAACCGTATTAGTGGTAGTAAGTAAATTAGGCCTAGATAAACTGATTTGGGAAAGAAGGAATTTGTGGAATAAAAGTATAAAGTGAATTTGAAGTTTGAAATACAAAAAGCTACAAAAAGTGAATATATCTGCCCCAGTGAGTCTGTTTATGAGCAATGGTATTATGATAATCAGAAGTATTTGAATTGTAGTATAAACTAGTAATCCCACGAATAACGCAATCTAATCAAGAAGTACAAGAGGAGCACAAACGAATGTACTGTATTCAAAATTATAACAGTCATCAATACGAAGAAGTCATTGATTTATTTAAACATCACAGGTATCTAACGTCTCCCAACAATTGGTTAAGATAATGCTCATTAGTGACTAGATTTAAGACATAACTCCAGGAGTTCTAGTGAGAAGCCGTGACCAGTAGAGTTTATTCCGTGTCGGGTGTAAGTTTGTTATCCATCGCAGGCAATTGATGAGGAGTTGTGCAATATCATAGATTGGTTGAATTTAGACATTAACACCGTTTAATGACGGCTCAGTGATTTAGAGGTTGAGCGTTCGCGCGAGACCCAAGGTCCTGTGTTCGATTCTAGGGTGCAAGATCGTGGATGTTTTCTGCTAAGGAGCGCAAATCGGGAACGAAACAGTCAGCTCCACAACGCCCTGGTACTGCCGAGGATGTGGAGGATCCGCTCTCCCTCTCGAAATGCTCTCACATGGTCACGCGCATACAACCACTACCAGGGAAGCCGTACTCACTGCCTTCTCGCGGATTTACTGTTGTCTACGAAAGTACGAGGACGTAAAGCGAATGTTCAGCGCTTTAACCGGGTTGGTGGATACGGAGGGTCCACCTAGGGGAGTTGAAAAACCCTGATTCCAAAGCAATGGTGCACATGGGCTCCAGGATCATGAGGACCTATTGTTCGTGACTGTTACCATAAGACTACATTTTCTGACATTGCTCCATTGTCATGTGGAGTAGACCTCTAGGTCAAAGGCACAAGATGTGCGCCCCCTGCTTCGGTTTGGGATCCGAACAGTCTCTCAGCCCTCACATAAATCGAGTGATTTATGCGGCGCATATATATTTGTTGCCTTCTTGGACTAATGTTTATGTGTTTAAATAAACAAATAAATAATTAATACGAAACAGCCGTCCAGTCCGTCCAGGTTTTCGATGGTGGTCTTGTTAAGATTAGTTGATGATTCCAACTGGGAATATATATATATATATATATATATATATATAATACTGTTTAGATATTATACTGTTAAGTATTATTTTTGCTGTCTGGAATTCTAGTTTATAGTCAACGGAAAATTAGATTAAGTTGTATGAATCCCAAGGAGATGACGTTGTGACCAATTCTCATGACTTAATACAACTTTTTATCACGTATCCTTTGAAATAGCAAACAAATTCAAAGTGAGATTGTTCTAAACCTTATGTTGATTAGGACTAGATGACAATTGTTTAGAAACTCAATTTTTAACGGAAATTAAACTAGAGATTATCTATTTCTCGACTAATTCGTTCTTCAAATTCAACAGAATAGAAGAGCATCGAATAAAAGAGATTATCAGTTTATAGTACAATTAATTTAGCAGATATCACCATTTATATTTATTTATTTAAACACATAAATATTGGTACAAAGGGGCACCACATATATATGCGCCACACAAATCTCATTTAACTTGTGTGAGGGCTGTGATACTGCCTGGGTGCCTAAACCGAAGCAGGTAAATTTCTTAGGGGGCCACAACCGGAGCTTTCGACCTAAAGATTTGATCCACAAAACAGTGGAGCATCGTAAGGAGATGCAGTCCCATGGTAGTCGGTGACCAACGATTGATTCATACGCCATTTGTTCCTTCAGGATACTGGAGCCCATGTGCACCATTGGTTTGGAATCAGGGTTTTCCAACTCCCCTAGGTGAACTTTCCGTGTCCATCAACCCGGTGTAAGCGCCGGACATTCACTTTTGGTCCTCTCAATTTCGTGAACAACACCCCCCCCCCACTATAAGGCAATGAGTAGGACTTCCCTGATAGAGGCTATATAAGCGTGGCCATGTAAGAGCATTTCGAGAGGGAGAACGAACTCCCCCACTCTGGCCCGTACCAGGGCATTTGGGGGCAGATATCACCATATCTACGACAACGCCATCTTAACACACAATTAAATCACCTCAAACACCGTAAAATCTAACAGTCGTACAAGAACCGATAATTAATGTAAATAATCTAAAAGTTCTTAAAGTAACTGAGGTATTTTTTAAATGTACCAAAATAAATGTAAAAATCAGTGACTACTTTTAAATTTGACCAATCACATTAAAGATAAATATAAGCATTCCATAATGAGGAATGTTATTTTAGTAAATTTTTTTTCAAATAATGGACACTGATTGGTTAATGACATTTCACAAGGGATATATATATACATAGACTTTTTCCATTAAAAATAAATTTTTATTGACAAACTGATAGAATGAATTCAGGCCAATCGATATGTCAAAATAAAAGAAAGAAAAAATGCAAAAAAAAAACAAAATAATCAGGTCGATAAATAAATGAATCATCACGTATGGATATTTGAAATATGAACAAATAAATTGTACCAAAAACGGATTATATGGATTGGGAGAGAGAGAGAAAGAAGTAGGAATGTAAACACAAATGAACTTACGATAAATTGCATAGACTTGTGATAGTTCGAAAGATGAAATTCAATTTATTGATTTCATCCAGTATAGATTGAGAATGATCATTTGTGATTGGATCGCTACAGTAGTGTTGGATAATATTTACGAAATATTTTACATTTTGACATAACTCAAATAAATACGAATGGATTGAAAGTGGGTTTACTGTTTCAGTATTATCATTAATAGAATTTTCAACCAAATATTCACATACAAAATACAATAATGAAATGAAGCTTTTGGCTGAAAAATAGAAAATGTAAGGTTATAAATGAATGTTAAAAGTGATATTCACTGATTGACAATGTTCATTGTCCAACAAATATTACAAATCAGAGAATATTAGAAAGTACTATTTCATCGTTTTACAGGTCTTCACTTAACCTAATGCATCAACATTCGAACAATATAATGGAGATAGTACACAGTTCTTAATCACTAACAACGTTGTTCATTCGAGCTCAGGACTAACACAGAAAGTATAAATTAAAGTTGAGAATTAGTAAGCTGTACTTGATTAGTGACTAATGTTAAATTCAGGGTTATTTTGTGATCCAAATCAAGTAGCAATATCGTCGAATAAGCCTTTCTTTAACTGAACTTGCTTCCAATCAAAATCAGAGAGAAATATGTGATGACCTTTCGATTAGGGTATACATCAATCAAATTAAACTTTGGAAGTATGGATCAACCCGAACACTCCATGACACTTGTTTAAGACTACTAATATCCAGACTGATATTGTATTATTGTAATTTGTTGGACAAACAATGTATCAGTTAGCGTATTCAGACTTCGAGTTAAACCTATTCCCACTAAGAATCAAGAATATTGTCCAAACAAAAGTAGTTGGTAGAATGGAGTAGGGATTTATGATATGAATGGTTATAAGATCAATGGTTGCACCTAGATTACCGAACTGCAATTGAATTTGTAAACCTAATACTGTGAAAGAATCTATCTTTCAGCTTTAATACCGAATAAACTCCTCATCTAGGCATACTGTGTGTGTGTGGCTGTGCATAAACGAATTTTAAAAAGTTTTAGAATACTATGCAAACTGAATATTGAACAATGAAAGAAACGTTACACAACGACACGACTCCAGCACAAACACGACAGTTCTGTCTGGAGAGTCATTTAAAAGACAAGAAGAAATGGTGAAAATGATTTGCTGCTTTAATGATAAACGAAAAAATAAAATAACTGAATAAGCCTAAACTTCCAACAACAAAATTTTGTTCTACAAAGAAAATAAGATTGTGAGAGACTAACCAGCTTGATGATAATTTTTCAATGACCAAAAAAATCCACTTTTATGGTAGTTGGCTGAAACAACTCTGTTGTATACACCGATATTAAACTAATTGATATACTTAAAAAAACATAAGCCTGATGAAATATCTTAGGTTGTTTACCTCGAGAAAAATCAAAGAAATCAGTACAGCTACGATAGTGAGCACCACTGGCTATAGTAATGAAGAAAAACATCCCTAACAATATTTTTGATAACTTAGGTATAATGATATATGACTTTTCAGTCAGTTTGTCGGTAATGTATACTATGATTAGGACTTTACACATATAAAGCATAAATAGTGGATGCTCTTGTGTAATCAATTAATAATAGACAATGAAAAACAGTTATTTCCGAGAAAGAAG
The DNA here is from genome assembly GCF_000237925.1 of Schistosoma mansoni. Taxonomy (NCBI): domain Eukaryota; kingdom Metazoa; phylum Platyhelminthes; class Trematoda; order Strigeidida; family Schistosomatidae; genus Schistosoma; species Schistosoma mansoni. Next base: position 22,986,524 of record NC_031496.1, read on the forward strand.
AATAACATCAGCTAATAAGGATGAAAATTTGCAACGATTAACATTGTTATGACTCGTTTTTCATTAAACAAATGAAAACATTAATTTAAATAGCGAGTGCAATATACAACGCGATTAAACTGCCTGCGATAACTGTTGATCAAGCATTCTGACTATTGAAGGGAAAAAAATTTCCAAAATTTTATTGAATTTCTAGCCGATAATGATACAGGACAGAAACGTGGATATTGATACAAATTTTAATGTGTGTCTTGGAGAATAAACCATTCAAATATACAAGTATCTTAGCATCTGATTCGACGAGGCACCCTCAGTTTAAAAGTGTCGAAATGATGATTATATTAAAAGACGTTTTTTGACCGAAACGCGTCGAATTTTAGAGCAACGAACATATTTTCGAATGAACACGTGTTACTTCAACGTGATTACTAACTTCCAGGACGTATTTGATTTTTACAGGATGTAAGGAGTATTTAGATTGGTTAGACTAAAAACCAGGATGAAACTAATCATTTTATACTTTCTTATATCATCAAAATACCTTTTAATCATGCACCAGATTCACTATGTTCATCGACGGTCTAATAAGTCAAGATATGCTCTGTGAATATAACAGCGACTACTGAAAGGAATAAATTTCAAGAAGGATATTATAAAATGGAAATGAGTCTTAGCTGACTGTACAATAAGTGACCTACAAAATCGATTTTCTCCAGTTGCTCGTGACGTCGGGTCATGCTTGTTTTTGTGCTAATATTTTGTATATAAGCATGTTTTTTTACTAAATAAAAACCTATTCTTCTGTCTAGGGTTTTTTTCCGACAGCAGTCCATTTGACATTCTGTCACAGAAACACTCGTTATTCGATTATATCGTATCATTGCATTTCGCCGATCAACCGGCATCATACACATTCATTTTTCAAAGTCTCATTCACTTGTCTAATCGTTCTACATAACAAAATAATACAATGCCCACACAGTATAAAACAAGGATTGTTCAAAGGAAGAAAATTTCATACCTATTTTTAGAAACAATAAATGTACTAACACAATATTTTAATTTGAAAATAAATTCCGCAGAAAAATTATTCCTACCCCAATATCGAAGACTGACAAGGTTAACGTTATCAGAGTCCGGTAACATATCATTATTATTACACTTTTCAAGAATAAATTCAATTGTTTTCTGCAGTAAACTTAAATTTTTACATGAACAATATTTGAGAATGTCCATTGTAAAGTTATTTGAATTATTCAATGTAATCTGTTCCCGTTGACAATCTAATTTTTGAGTGTAAAAAAATGAACACAAAGAAATGGTAAAAACTTGAAGTAACATTAATCTTGTCAATAAATTAACTGATCTAAAATCTGCAGGTGGTATTTGTCACAGATTGAACTCAGTTAGCATACCGTTGAGACTGGAGAGCACTAGACAGCTGTTTTTTCATAATATGGGATTCTAAAAAAGCATGTACCAACGACCTCGTTAGAGATCGAGGCTTCAGGGATTGTCCCATGCTTAATCATCAGACAGCTGTGTCAACACCCGATTCAACTTCATTCATTTTTTCTCAATATAATGCGACAGTTCTCTAGTGTCGTTGGTGATAACTGTTTCAATACTGACAAGGCGGAACTCCATTGGTGATGACATGTAAAGTGCTAAAATTGTTTTTATGAAACAAGACAATACGTAAAGTCAATTTGGATTCTCATTTGATATTACTAAACATCACTTTATTACTGAGTGGTATCATACGATGTGAATATCCTTCGTTTAGGTGGTAAGAGAGGAGATAATTTCATCTCATCACCTCATGTAAAATATATTTGGGACTTATTGATCACTGAGTACTGACCAATGTTATGTCTATATAGTTCTCTGGAGCTGAACGATCAAGTTGCGATTTACCCATTAGTCTAGGAGCCTCAACACTGTATGAATAATACTGAAATGTTATGTTAGTGGCGGCGCTTCAGAATGTGAAGTTGTGCCACGAGGGTTCAAACTGGCTAGGGTAAGTCAGTCCCCATAGTACTGCAACCGGATCTTGTTGATTAATGTCAATTAGAGAATAAAATTAGTCCAGAGTTTCTTACTGACTACCTCCAGCTACCTCAAGGCAAAATATAGGGCAGGTGATGTCCAGTCATTCAGACGAATGAACATACTGCAAATCGATCGACAGAAGTCGTTCAGCTCTCAAGAACTATCGAAACATAACATTGGTCGCTACTCAGTGATCAATTAATAGTTCTGTGCGGATTGCCTCAATATTGCCTGAAGTCACAAACGTTATAAGCACAGTTGATGGTGGCTAGCAGTGGAATCCAGGACGATCGTTTCACCCCATTTGGGACTGGTCAGCTGGATGTACCTGCAACCCAGAGTTGATGTTCACTCTGGGACTCGAAACCAGTACTGTTTACTTCAAACGCCATCGCGATATCTACTTAGCTGCTGAGTCCAGATAGTCATCAGCTTGTGAACATCGACTCTCGAATGCAGGTACATCCGGCTGACTAGTCCCAAATAGGACGAAACGCGTGTCCTGGATCTCACTGCTAGCTACCATCCATTTCGGCTTGGAGTAGATCAAGGTTTAGGCCTACAACTTACGGTTGGTATATTGAATATCACTGACAACAGACAAGACACACATGAAAATTAGACTTACCTTTGAGATAGTCGAAAAGAAATTGGTCTAGTTTGCGAGTAGATAGATCGCACGATTTATAAATAATCGGAATGAATGAAAGTAACTCATCTCTGTACAGAAAATTAGAAAACAACAATAAAGTGAAGAAATGAGGGTGAGGCAACAATAAAATGGCTGACCTAAAATCCAATTGTGGACAAATCCTAGTAGTTCACTACTTTTTGAATTATGTATAATTGACTTTGTCTAGAAAGACAATCGTGAAGCGACTAATAACCTTTGTAAGCTGTATTTACTTAATTGAACATGTAAAGAATTGTATATCGGCTCAGTATTCTAAAGCTGACAAGCTTGCCGCGAGACATGAAGGTGCTGAGATCGACTTCAAGTGGAGTTATGAACACGTACTGACAAGGAGTCCCGCGCTAGGATGAAACGGCTGTCTAATGCTTCGTGGTTTTAATGTTATTTAAACAAGATCACTCAGTAATGTAAAGTATAAAAGTAAAATGTTGAATGACAGTTGAAAAAACTGACTTGTTGAACATACCTTATAGATTTTAAAACTTCAGAATCTACTAGCTGATTACTATTATTTGTTGAAGAAATTTTATCCAACCATCGAAAAGCTGAGCGGATTGTATTGAAAATTGAGTCGACATAACTGGAGTACGATGATGATGTGTTATCAAATAAAATGGTTGAGCTCTCGTTAACAGATGAAGATAAATCTTTTTTACTCGTAATTTTTACTAATGAGTAAAATAAACGACAGAGGCATACTGAAAAATATATGATTTTTTCATCGGACAACATTGAAGCAGGAGAATGTTTCAACAGATTAACTGAATTCACTGAACATTCTTGTAACTTGTTTATGATTGAATATATATTCATTTTTAAATTGTTTAGTGTCCCAAGTGTTTTTTCATCATAATGCAGAGCTAAATTAGGTTGTATAAAGGGGAATATTGAGAAAAAATGATATCAATAGATTGAATGCAATAAGTAAAGAGGCATAACCTTACTCATTTCTCTTACTGGTTTAAATGTTAGTTTCTTAAACATGTTTGATAACTTACTTGCATGCCCTTACATCTTAAACTACATTTGCTAATTCGTCTCTCTTATCGTGTGCTTGTTAGTCGTTTGACTTGAAGTTTGGTTAAAATAAACTGTTGACACAGCTTCGTCTTAACTTTTGAAAATTGTACACTGTTGGGAGATATGCTTATAACGGTTGTTGGGAGGACAAATATAAGAAGTATCAGAAGAGTTCCAAAGATATTCCCCAACAATACCTTCTGAATATAGAAGCTGTGTATATTTTGAGGCTGTATAATGATGTTAATGGCGAAAAAAAGTATTCTTTATGTATGACACAGATAATTAATGAGTAAAGCTGAAGTTTGATATCATTTATTAACCATAAATCATCGATCCATAGACGACAATGAAGTAGTTTGGATATGTATTGAGCAACTCAAGACTAGTCACCGACTACACCGATACAGTGCGGGCTAACATAAACGTAGATCAGAAAAGAAACAGCTAAGGGCAAACAAATGAAGACTTAATACCAGTTCATGAAGTCACTGACTGTTCTTCCGAGCTGTGTCACGAAATGCAAGGTTTCTGGTATGGGTCCACAAAATAATAATAATAATTTTTGTTGGTCTCGAATACACTCATTACTTGCTTTACTTGAATTGTTGAACATGACTATTTTAATACCTTCCATTTATTGTTGAAATTTATCTTTTTTCTCCTGTTTTTACTTACAATATTCGACGAAAATTGATACTCCAACTAAGTTTTTGAGAGTTGTGTTGATGTGACTTACGCTAACTCGAAATAACACACATTTTTGTGATTGTTTAGCCCAAATTTATATTTTATTAAACTTGCAAAGTATGTTTGTAACTATAGTTGATCAAGTGAAAACCGATAACACTGGAAACTGGTGTTATTTTACTTTTTTTCGTCGTCATCATCACGATTCGCGTACGACGATGAAGCAAAGTTTTAGTGTTTCTGTTAGTTTCACGAAACAAACAATGAATTATGATTAACCATATTCACTGTTGTGTTAATTTGATTTCATTTACTCAAATGTGGGTTATAATGAATACATATTTAACACGGAAAATTATTTTCTATTGGGAAGATATGATCAGTGAAGTTCAATCGTGTTGGCTGTGAAGCAGTTACTCACCGAAGACAATGGAAGATGGTCGAGGAATATCGTAGATAATCATTTTTAGGCTAGATGGCCAGACGTTTAAGTACACAACAAACTTGAAGTTTCCAAATTTCATGAAGGATTACTAAACACCTACTTTACTTGTTTCATAAAACCGTTCGTTGATGACAATCTACCTAGACTTACTTAATTTTTCTTTAAAATGGAAACTTAATCCAGTATTCAACAGTATATCTGTCTATTTCTATGGGTTTTAGCTCACAGAAAAAAATTATTTAGTCAAACAACTAATAAAAGTCAGAAAACACTAGGCATTTATTTCATATTAGTATGGAACACATTAGCATCCACAGCACCAATGAGGTTCAGACATAAAAAATTCAGGTTTCATGGGTTCGTCCCCTGATGAAGTCATGGATATGTACTTCAGGAAAATCATATACTAAGACAAAGTATCAATCTAATGCGCCCTGTTCTATAATGATCCCCTAACTAAGTCAGGTTAGTGATGTAAAACCTCAAACTCAACAGTCTCCAGAAGCCTCATCACACTAGCAATAATTATGCTGCTTTTAGGAAACCTATCCGATCTGTGCAAATAGAAAGTCATTTGTACAACTAATCAATGCAACAAAAGTTTAGGCTACAAAAAAAAGGAAATGATGAATTAATCAAAAATTAACCTGTCAAATTACCATTCATTAAATTTTCTTCAGTAATATTCTGGAAAATTTTATCCAATAAAGAAATACACGATTGCCAATTTATTAACTAGATGTGAATACAAAAATATTGGGGAAAAAAGAAAACATGAATAATATTTGAATTTCTAATCATTAGAAATTTAATGTGAGAAGGGGTTTGACGGACGGAAATTATGTATTAGGATAAAAACACATTTTCTGTATTAAAAGTGTTAGAGAAGACGACTTAACTGTTAAAATTGAAGTGGACAAAACAGTGAACTGGAACTTGTGAGTGACTGGTTAAAATTATAGAGATTATGTACGATTCGAAACTGATTTTCCTTACAAACCAGGATTATCGAACAAAAGATTATTAAATATTAGGAAGAAATGAAGAATAATTTCAGTCTGGTAAATTTGGATCGGTAATAGTGAGGGAGTTTGTTTAAGATGAACATATACCAATAAAAACTGAACAATCGTAGTCTTGAACACCGACAACCAGAAAAAGATTAATCCTTACAAACAAATTATTTTATTCTAGTTTAAGACTTTTAAGGAGAGCATACTCAAGGCCATACATGGTAAAGAACTAGGAAAAGTTAACTCTCATGATGAATCAAGAGGTTTTAAGATCATTGGTTGATAATCTTAATTTCAATCAACCTGAGGCAAAGCATGGCCCCCAAACTCTACTCTCAGTCAGTTGGTCATTGTTGCACTTCTGACTCGGTTGATTCAACAGGTCACAGCTTATCAAAAGAACTTGTGAAAAACTAACTTGAAGGTTGTCGTTAGTAGTATAAGGATAATTGTTAGTTAAAAAAACAACCAATTTTCTGTATTCAAAAAAAACAACCAAGATTTCAAATTAAGTGAGTGTTTCGCTCTTAATGACTGGTTTCTCACCTGTTTTCTACATCTATAGTCTACTAGATTCTTGAAAGCACAATTAAAAAGCTGAAGATTTTATTTGAAAATAAGATATATGGGTGAAAATAAACATACAATTACCTGATGCATTAACACTTTAGAATAACAATATATACATCTCAAAACATAATCTATTTTGATTATGAGAATAACATTATGACGAATGTTTACAAAAAACTGATTAGTTAAGAAGTGATATAAGTCCCAGAAATAAAACTTTATACCACATACTTATGGATTAAACTAATTATAATAGTTTTCAACTTTTCACTGGTCTACAGGTTAGATGTTTGCGCGTGAGGCAAAAGGTTTTGGGTCCATTTTCCTGTGACTGAGTCGTAAATGAGCACTAATGAGTAGTCTCATACTAGAACGAAACAGATATTCAGTGTTTCCTGATTCTAAATGATGGTCTACCTATTTCATGAAAACTCTGAAATCTTGACAAAACTCATTACTAATAAAAATGATATCATTTAAGTGCCGGGAATGTGCGATCCTCAAATATAACATATGAAGAAGAAAATTAGAATCAATTTCAAGTGAATGTAAGGTCAGCTTTTAATGCTTTTTGAACTTTCAATGCATTTTTAATTTTATTTGTTTTCGAAGACAATTATTCAGTTCATAAATTATAATCATTGTAACCAATATATAAACAGATAACTTAAATACGATTTCAATTCTATTGGGTTCCTCATGAATAAAGTGCTCACTAGTGACTGGCTCCATGAGGTATTTCCTAGAGTTCTAGTGAGAAGCAGTGACCAGCGGAGTTCAACCAGGTCTGTTGCGAGATATTAACCCACTGAAGACATTGGTGGATGTGTTGCTCAATTTCGTGGATCGGTTGAAGTTAGACATTAACACCGTTGGATGCCGGCCCAGTGATCTAGTGGTTAAGCGCTCGCGCGCGGAATTGATAGGTTCTGGGTTCAAATTTCGCGAGGCGGGATCGTGGACGCGCACTGCCGAGGAGTCCCATAATAGGATGAAACGGCCGTCCGGTGCTTCCAGGTTTCCCATGGTGGTTTAGCTTCAATTGACTCATGATTTCAACTATTAAAATAAAGTTTCTATTAAGAAGGTGAACTTCCCACTCAAGTTAGCAAGGCAGGACCAAAGAGAATAGAAGTGATCTCGTTCATTGCAGTCAGAGTTGTGAAATTATTAGCTTAATGTACAAGGTATTTATGCTACGTAATGGTTGGAGACAATCAAGAATACTCTCTGAATATATATGTCATACTGATTATCACAACATGGATACTATTAGTGTGAATATTTGTGTATTTATTGCATCCCACAGCGAATCATTGACAATACTTTGGTATTTAGATAAGAAAAAAAACATGTTGTTTATTGATTTATTGCCACTGAACTCATATTGACTTTGTCACTGAAAAGCTAAGAGATATACATTTTATTTATTTATTTAAAAACATACATATTGGTACAAAAGGGCACCAGATACATATGCGCCACACAAAATAATGAAAGTAGGAAGAGAAGGGATGAAAAGATAAGGCGGACTGAAATGTACAACCAGAAGACTCTTTCAGTTAAGAAAGTTAGAACCACCCTTTATGAAGAAAGTAAAAGAAGGTTGCAGCAGGATCGCCACTGGCTTCTATTCTGAGCCATATCTGATAATGTCTCTAGCCACTGTGTTGCACCATCTCTCGGACCCCAGCCAGAGAGTCGTGAAGGACCAACAGAAGCTAGCCCTTTGCAGCTTTCTTTCGTGCCACGACACCATGTCATACACTGACCTCCTCTCCGCTTTTTCCAACCAGTCCCAGAGTCGGCAAATAATGCACGACGTGGAAGTCTCTGGGACGACATTCGTAAAACATGTCCAAGCCACCGAAGTCGGTGTTTCAAGATGGTGACACCAATTGAATTATCGTCTCTGCGCCCGAACACACGATGCCGAACCTCTGCATTACTAACATGGTGTTGCCACTGGATGTCAGCAATCCTTCGGAGACAACGATGATCGAACACAGAGAGTCGTCTAACACCCTCAACTCGGAGAGGCCAGGTTTCACAAGCATAGAGCAAAACTGCTCTCACAGACGCGTTGCAGATCCGACCTTTTACAGCCAGACTAATATCACGAAGGCGCCAAAGATGGCTCAGATTGGCATAAGCCGCTCTGGCTTTCCTTATACGTGCATCAATCTCATCACTCACGCCACCACCAGCACTTATGTAGATACCTAGATACACGAACTTCTCAACTACTTCAATCTGCTCACCATCTAGGGTGAGTACACGATGAGAATCCTGCCAGTCTTGTAGGAGTACTTTGCACTTGGACGGTGCAAAGCACATGCTGTACCTGCGGACAATGATTGCCAACTGATTAAGTGCGGATTGCATGCCTTGGACATTATCGCACAGTAAGACAATATCATCCGCATACTCAAGGTCGAGAAGTCGTTCTCCAGGCAGCAGATCCACACCGCCATTACTTACATCCATCAGAGCTGTTTCCAGGATGTCGTCGATGGCATAGTTGAAGAGGAATGGTGAGATTGGGCAACCTTGCCTAACCCCACTGCTCGAATAGAACAAGGGAGAAAGGTGGTTGTATGCCCTCACTCTGCCTGAGGTGTTCGTATACAGGGCCTTTAAGATGTTAATGAACTTCTCAGGCACACCCTTCTTCAATAGACAATCCCAGAGAACAGTCCTGTCCAACGAATCGAAGGCAGCCCTGATATCAAGAAACACTACGATTGTTGGCCTGCGATAAGTATGACGGTGTTCTAACATTTGGCGGAGGGTGAAGATGTAATCAATGCATCCTCGACCAGAACGAAAACCAGCCTGCTTCTCGTGAGTCAATCGTTCTCGGGTTTTAAACAACCTATGAAGAATGACAGAAGCCAATAGTTTGGATGCGATCGGAAGTAGACTTATCCCCCGATAGTTGTTACAGGAACAACGTTAACTGAGCGAAAAACGAAATCAATAGTCGGAAATGTTCGATGGAATGACTCGGAATTATTTACAAAGGTATAGATGGATTCATAATTTATCTGCCTCTAGGTCTTCAGTTGCGATATTCTTGCATACACATACATTTTCATTTCGACTTTTCAAACCATTTTCTTAGTATTTAGTCTTTCTTGTGTTCATTGCTACTACATTATTTCGACTCCCCTACTATTCGTCTTGTAGCGATAATATGGTATGAAGACTTAGCTCAATGCACATTTGTGCCAGGCTCCACGTTGATTATGACTGATTGATTATCCTGTTTGTTCTTAAAACTAGTAATGAATGGCAAAATGTAGTCGTTAAGTCATAGAGTAAGTTTTCTAGTTGGATGATGACCAGCACGGGAATCCAGAACAGGTGTTATGTCCCATCAGATGGATGTACCTCCAGCACAGCGTTGATGTTCACACACATCCCAAAATAGATTGATCAAACGTAGCCCATAACATCAACAGAGAGGTTAAAGTAACTAACACAAATGAAGAAAGTATACTAATGTTGGAATAATAATATGAATAAAATCATTAAAAATCTCTTCATGAATTTTGTTGAACATTTCATATCGTTGTGTTGATGTGATAGTGTGGCAACTCTAACTGATGTGTATATACGTCGATTTCTACGTGGCTCATGACTGATTGAATATCAAAAGAAACATAATATAAATGTATATTTTATATCAAAACGATAACATTTATCGTTCATATAAAAACTTACTTCATCAATATTAAGTTTAGTTTCCTCGGCAATCCCTAGATGATCATTGGAATTTATGTAAGAATTTGACAAAAGTGGAACACACAAATATGGAATCGTGTAGTTGAACAAAATAGATAATAATAAAGCATTAGTCTGAGCTGATTTAAAACTTTCAGTAATATAATCGACAATAACACCAGGAGGAATTATTAATGGTACTTGACGTTGGTTAGGTGAAAATCCGAAACTTCTCAACAAGATTACTGTAAAATCTTCCAATTGAGACTTATCATTGGTCTAAAATAACATTCAAGGAGGAAAAAAAAGAAAACAATAAGTAGTTTGTGAGAATAAATATAACATCATGTACAATTCTGCATAGTCGCAACACTGCCCCTCAAAATCCCGTCCTCTTTCATATCAATAGAGGTGAAATTAACAAGATTCATGAAGTCGGCAAATGCAGTCTGGATACCTACCCCGAATCTTCAAAAAAAGGGGAGGTGTTGAGTCGGCTTCCGGAGAACTCTAACAGAGCCTCCAGAGGCTCATAAAGGGCCCCAACCAATCAGCGATTAATTAGAAGTTGTGTGAAGTTATGTTACTAAAATAACGAGATCCTGATTGGCTGATTAACACACTGTTACTATGTTTAGCAGTATTCTAGAACTTTCGGTAAAACTCAAGGTCTCTTAAATTACTATGAAATCCCTGTATTTTCTGTACATAATTGAACCCTTTTAGTAAAGTGCTTCCCACACACTGTGCCTTTTCTCTGGTCTTCAAGTCGGTGTATAGTTCTAGCTCAGGGGTTACGGAACTAGCTTAGGGAAGCGAATATAGCGTTCAAAATCGGCCAGTTATAACAATAATACTTTAGGTAATAATATTGTTTAAGGTTGTAAAAAAGACAAACGTATAGAATGTGGTTGAAAAGAACGAGTGAACTCACGAAATAAAACACATGAAGTAATATTAAAACTAAAGCTCTAAGGGGTTATAAACAATTAATGCATTCCTGTATCATTAACATGGAGCGTTGAGACATTTAGCTTTAAAACTATAAGGAATGGAGTCATACGGATAACACTTCAAAAAGCTACCGTTTAAACTCCAGGCAAATATCGGGAAAAAATACCTATCTACTGTCATAATGAAAGCAATGATTTGCTGAAATTTCTCGAAGTACTTAAGTTAACTAAATTGATAGTTTACTAACGGAATAAATAACCAAATTTAGAAAGAAGTATATATATATATATACTCAAGATATTAAGATGAGAAAATGGAATTTAGCTGTACCACTGACTAGCCAGTAATAACCGATCGGTATCATTTAGGGGGACCACTGAAAACTAGAGGTATTGGACAGATATTTTTTCTTAATAATGGGAATTCTTAGCGGTGATCACTTGCAAATGAACTGAGAATAGGACGCAACAACTGCTTTTTTGCCGTGAATGCATTATTTTTCGCTAAATCACAGAGCTGGGATTCAAAAGGTTTATTTATCTAGCTTCAAATAAAGTGAGACAGAGTGACAATCATCAAATGAATTAGAGTAATTCTTAAAGTATCTATACAGCTAAAAATATTGTCGAGAAAAGAATGAATGAAAGAACTATGGTGGCATATTTAATAATTTCAAAGAACTGTGATGCTCAAAGTACCGGAACTATAAAGAATTCAACTACTGATTTCGAAATAAGTAATCTAAACAGATATATGATACATTTCATTACTGACCTGTTGAGAATGAGCATGGACAAGACCAGAGATGCAAGATAAAGCAAGAGCGTACAAATCACTGTTATCGCTTCGTTTTCCGTATTTGTCAGCCTAAAATATGAAAAGTTCAACGACAAGAAAATAATGAGAATATTAGGAGTAACACTAAGTTATAAAGAGTTCAAAAGTTGGCAAAGTGGATTATTGAAATATACTAACAACTTGAATGAGGATAATAACCGTTCATTGCAGAAAAAAAGATGAGTTATAAAAAGGACAATGTCAAACACTAGTATTTACGTATTCAATGGTTCAGAAAGGACTGCATAAGTAACAATCAACATGTATATAAACAACCAAGTGGTTGTCTTTTTAACCCTAAAAAGTTTTTTCTACAAGTCAATATTTGGGTAACCTGTAAAACACCCACTGGCTATTAAAATAGACAAAGACAGTGAAGACTAGACAATGTGCATTTAAAAACCAGATGGTGAGTAACAGAAATTGCATGAGTAATGTCAAATAATAGAGAAAGTTAGAAATAGAAGTATAGCTAACGCCTACGCATTTATCGACCTGATTTTCAAACAGTACGTAATTGAAACCATGGCTACGAATGGATTGTGACTAAATAAGATTAACTATGTGTATATCTGTACTTGAGTAATTCACTTGCAGCCTAATGATACTAATGGTTACTGTTAGTTCCATCTATCTAATGTTTAACTAAACCATACATCGCTACAATATTACAGAGGCACTTGTGAGATGACAGGAACTATAGGAGTCAATTAAGCAAGACCTAATGTACTTCGATGTGTCGAATATCCAAATAATATATATATATATATATATATATATATAGTCTATAACAAGTAAGAAGAACTTGTATTCGGACAACCTCATATTGTACTAAATATGTAATATTGAGTAAACCGATTATTTTTTATCATCAACTTGAGGAAGCTTCCTGACCAGGTCTTAACAGTAGAAAAGACAAAAGAAACTACTTGTAATACAATTCCAGCCGATGATGATACGGTGAAAAAATGTGGTGTTTATAGGATTTTTCGATATATTTTGAGAATTAGTCATTGAGAGAGTTTCAGAGTACCATGTTGAGTTGCACAAGCAACCTAAATGTTCAGAATGCAGAGTTTCTAATGTCTGATTGGAGTTAAATTATGGAGAAATAGTAGATTTCTCAGCATGTACTTTGAGTTACAGATTTTACTTGAAAGTTAAGACTTTTAGTATTACTATATGACAAAAATTAGTTTATTGTTGAACTGCTAAGAAATGGAAGTTATAATCATGCATTTTAGTATTTGTTATAGACGAAAGAAGGGTGAAGGAGTATTAACTTCCAGGAAGAATTCATGAACTATTATAAAATACATTCTTATTGTATAATTATTAACCAACTAATATATATATATATATATATATATATATATATATATATATATATAACTGCACAGCAGTTCGTTCCGTCCTACTTCATGGCAGTGAAACACGGCCGATAAGAGTAGAGGATATCCGTAGGCTACTAGTATTCGATCATAGGTGTCTTCGCAGCATTGCTCGCATATCCTGAGACCACCGAGTAAGTAATGCAGTTGTTAGGAAACGGGTACTAGGTAAGGATGGCAAATCGATTGATGAAGTAGTGAAACTTCATCAGTTGAGATGGCTGGGACACGTGTTACGTATGTCCAACCACCGACTGCCCCGACGTGCAATGTTTTATGGTGTAGGAGTAGGTTGGAAAAAAGCTAGGAGCGGCCAGAACGAAACGTGGCACAAATCCATGAAGTCACTGACAAGTGGACTGAGCCATGTTGGTAGGTGTAGACTACCTGGTTGGGATCCGCAAAATGATAGCAATCGATGGTTAGAGACCTGAATGACATGACTCAAAGTCGTTTTCAATGGTGTAGGTGCATCCACTCTTTGTGTTCTACCAAATTCTAATCTTTTGAATTCTTCATGTCTCTTTCTTCGTTCTCTTTCCAAACTTATTTCACTGGATTATACTCCTTCAATAACACCTTCAAACCCTAATCTTTCCGATTACTGCTTATACTCATACTACTTCTACCACTATGGGATTTGAATCGACAACTGGATCTCTGTGCTAATGTGGTATGGCAACTCGAACTGATGTACGTACGTACGAGGTTCTACGTTGTGACTGACTGACTGCTTTTTGTACTCCGGATGGGATACAGTGAATCACAGCAAAAAAGTGAACTTTTTGATGTGGTAGTGGGAGTAAAATGTGAATGGTCATTGACCACGCACAAACAGGCACTTAGCCTACTGATTATTAAATATGTTATTTCCTTTTTTGTTATAATTTTTTAATCCGAACTCACTGAAAGTGACTGCTTACAGCTGTGTTGAGTAAAGCATTGTCTAGTGTCCATCTGGTTCTTTATACTGGGTGGCGAACCATGTAACTGATATAACGTAATCTAGTCTCTTTATTATGTAACTTCCAAGTATCTAATCTAGCACAACATAATATACTGCAGAGAAAGAGAAGAATGTTTTAAGTCATTCGTTATATCACTTCTAGATGATCCTAGATCGAAATTTGATGAATGCGATAAATTAACAGTGATTAACCTACTTGTAAGGTGGGAGGTTAGTTAGAAAGTAAACATTTTGAATGAGTTTTAAAAAATAAATACCAGCACTAACTAGTCAGGATCAAATCAAAGATATTTCATATTTATATGATGAAGATATGATTAATGAGTGAATTATATGGACTTTCGGTATGACTTCATTTAAAAATTTGTAATGGGAAAAGTTAGATGAAATGAGTAATTGCTTTAAGTGACATCGTCCAATCAATCAATTGAAAAGAAGTGTAGATTACTATTTATTGTTAATCGGGAGAACAGCAACTAATTTTTTTTCCGACAATTAAAACAGTGGTATAAAGTCAGTAATAGAGAGATGAACAAACGGAAATAAGGATGGATAATTGACACATTCTTATTATTCTACTTAATACAATTTAAGTAGTTCTTACAACTAATACAAATTTAAAATGCTTAGACTCCGAATGGTTTTGAGGTGGTGGAAAACATTTGTAGCTCAGGTGTAGTTTTGTTCTCTCAGCTGGATGATTTGGTCGTGTGTTTTAATCGTAAAGTCCCTCTCGTTAAGCTGTATGTTGAGGTTCCAGGGAGTGATACAACTGGACGTGGTGAGATGTTTTGTTTGAGTGTTTTCGACTTAACGTAGAATCGAGGGAATGTTGGTCCATTGAATTTCATTCTCCACTGATCTTGCTTTGGTATTTGTTCTTCTTTGACACATTTGTTTCAGGCCCTTGATATTAGGTTGCCTAACCTTTTGATTGGATTTGTGTCCATTGGTTTATATGCGCTTTTATCCTCAAGTAGTTCCACGGCTTGTACTCTTCCTTGTCCATAATTACTGTAGTGTGTCTTTTGTCCACTGGAACTATGACAATATCTGCCCTAGTTTTAAGCTTCTTTAAGACTTTCTGTTTTTCTAAGATCAGCTGATTATCTTCCTTCTTCCGTCAAGTTAGTGCCTTATTACCTGTTGAGTTTCATTTATTCCGGCAGTTTTGAGTGATAACTTTAGTGCGTCAAAGAATCCTAGTTTCGAGTCGTCACTTGTACTGTAGATTAATCCTTTTCAGAGCAGGTGTTCTTCTATGTTCATCGGAGGTTGCTTTGACAAGATGACCATGCAACTGTTTGTGTTTTCTTCTGTGAGTAGTTTTGAAATCTTGGCTAGTTTCTTATTGAGGGTGTTTTTTCTTTGTTTTCTGTGTCGCCTGCTTGATGTCTGGATCGCTCGTGTCTGACGTGAGCATTCTTTCTAGCTTCCTCTTTTATTCATCCACGATATATTGTTATTTTTGGATCTTGTAGTGTTCATCAGTTATGACTAGATGTAACAATTTTTTACGCTTTGTTCAGCTATTCGCCATCCCGTTGGGCAGTTGATAGGAGGTCTGTATCTTACACTTGTTGGTAGAACATGCTGACGAAGACATTGGTGGAGAAAATAGAATTGTTCTTGAGTGGAAGCTTACTTTTTGACAAAATTCTGCCATTTTAGAACAACGAGAAGAGTGCTACGCTCATATGAATTTGAGATCCAGCTCAGAGAACAAAACTTCACCTACTCCGAATGGTGCACATTAATCCAAGTTTACTAACTAATAAACAGAATTTAGTCTTTAACAGAGTAAGTGATGTAGCTGGACTGTAAAGCGTCTGACTGAACCAAATAATTCGAAAGTTATTATCTCCGGAAAGAAATGATTTACCTAGATCTAATGTATAAGATCCAGTGAAGAGAATGTCAACAAAAATGAAACAAATCTGAAACAATTGATACAGAGAACAATCAAATATACCATCACGCATCAAGTTTAACAAATGTAAATAACAAACTCAAAACTACCACTTAATTTGATTAAGTGACTAAATTTGATGTCAAGAGAAAACTAGAGAAGTTACACATTATCACATGGTTTTATGGTACATTAGATGCAAGCATCAGTGAGTTAAAGTGAGCTAACAAGTTATCCACCAAACAAATATCATTATTTGTGTTGAATACAGTCTGAACACCCAGTTCTAATTATGTACTACACAATATCAGCTGATAATGTAAAAACTTGACCTCCTCCTCCGACTAGTTGGATATGTCAATAGTCATGCATTTACTGGTAGATCAATAACAACATAGTTTAAGAAGTTTATGATAGAAGAACTAATTTGAAAAAAATAACCATTTTACAAACAACCACTTACAATTTTAATTAATGTAGGAATAATTACACCAAGATAAGGAGAAATATGACGTATATCGATTGGATTCTTATCTAAGGACAAGACATGACTGATATTATCATCACCATCTGAACGTTGAAGTTGTCCATGTAAACAATCATTGAATAAGCATAAAGCATCCAACTGACCATTAGGCCATTGTGATTCAATTTTCTCGCAAATAAGTGGCATAAGATTATGACCAGTTATATTTCGCATAGCAAATAAACATTGGTGCAAGCTAGACGCTAGTAAATCACGCGTAACTCCAGAGATACCACCACCTGGAGGCTACATAGACAAGAATATATACTTATTGAACTTGAGTTTAAATGGCAATTAATACAAACGGATAAAAAATGGAAATCAATTGAGAAAAATGAGGTCTTGTTACCTAGAGTTGAGACACCTTTTCTCGAAAGGATCTAGACTTGCGACAATAGCAAAAGTAATCATATAAAATACATTTTAAAAAAGTGTAGTTTATTAAAGTTAGATAGAGCGCAACCATGGAATTCATGACATGAGTTTCACTCCATATGGGTCTAATCAGGACATGTCTGCAATTTCATTTTGATGTGCAAACTAATGGTCAAACCCAGTACCTATTACTTTAAAAGCCAATGCTTTATCCATTGAGCAGCTGATTCCATATAATCACTAGCTTATGCAAAGCGTATGGATATTACTTGTAGAGATTTAAAACCAACTAATTATTTGAATTATAGATACGGTGAACACAGAAAACTTTTCGAAAAGTTTATTGAACAGAATTAAATGAATAACTATGATGTACAAATATGGTCACGGTATTCTCGAAAGAATGACAAAAATCATTCAGCAATTTTGACCGAGTAACAAATCATTAAGAATAAAACGTTCTTAACAGAGATAGATGAGATGAATTTATTCCATACAGATTCAGTGGATGAAGAAAAAAATTACATTGATAAAAAGAAAAATACCAGAATGCTTAATCGTATGGACTAATTATCATGAGGGAGAGCAGTGTGCTACCACAAAAAGATGGATGCTTGTGTTCGAAAAATTAGTAACAGGATTTTCACTTGAGACTTGAATACGATTGACTGAGGCCAGGAAATAAGATCATCTTCACTTTGATAAAAACAAAACTATCATGTTGCAATAGAGCTGATACAAGTTAACTCAAAAACATTTATATACGAGACAAGACCACTGAAATTTTTTAGAAATAAAGATTTAGCTGGAAAAAAAACTAAACTATGAACTAAATTACTTTAAATACAAAATTGTATTGCAGTTTAAGAGGTAATGAACGTCTTAAGACTTTCCTTTTAATATATATAAAAAGTTTTTTTCTGTTAAATTCATATAGAATGAAATAATTTCATTAATTTAGCCTTAGTTTTCTGTTAAAAAAAAGAAATGACATGCTTGTTCGGTGTATGAGTTCAAGTGATGAAAGACATACTGTATTTACACTGCAATTATAAACTTTAGTCAAGAAAAGACTAATGCTGAATATACACTTTGACTACATATTAATTAACATATTTATTATGCATACATATTGTACTTTTTGTGTTATCTCGATTCAAAAGAAGGGAGAAATGATGGGGAACATTAAACGATTATCTCGATACATTGATTCGATTAAGATTAATGTTTAATGAATAACTTGAAGTGCTCTTGATTTAATCATCATTTTCCATAGGATGTTCTATTTGTTTTGCTTATTAGTTCATTTGATTTGTAAATAAATTAA
The DNA here is from genome assembly GCF_000237925.1 of Schistosoma mansoni. Classification (NCBI taxonomy): domain Eukaryota; kingdom Metazoa; phylum Platyhelminthes; class Trematoda; order Strigeidida; family Schistosomatidae; genus Schistosoma; species Schistosoma mansoni. The sequence goes on from NC_031496.1 coordinate 23,005,023, forward strand.
TACCACGTTTTAAGCGGGTTACGTAATCGCGAGCATCATAATTGTAAGTTATTCATTTATTATTCTAATTGTAATATCTATAATATTGAATTTTTAGTAACTTGTCTTATTTATCAACATTAACTTTCTACACATTGATTAAGTCATTGAGTAGTGACTAATGCATTATCTTTTTATTCCTTAATACTTATTTAATCTTATTGATCAGTTCCACTAATATTACAGGTACGCATCCTTGACTAGTGCACACTAGTATGAGAAGTAGATTAAGGGGTAAATAACGATAACCTTCAACCATCTGAAAACAAGCTCATTGCAACTGTCTCCGTAATACCTATACACACTTCACTAGGTCAACAGATAAAGCTGAATATATATTCACCAAAATAATTAATGATTCTGAACAGCTAATATGTCATAAGGAGATAAGTGAGAAAAAACTAACCATTTAGACATCGTCGAAAAAAAATTTCAATTCATATCATTGATACACAATATACTAATTTATTACTTATTATATTATGGTACAGAAATAAAACGTACCGGTGAAAAGTCGATAGGAAAATAAACTGATATTGTTTCAAATAGTTCATCCTTAAACTCGACTACTGATAGAAATATATAAAAGAAACATGATTAAAGACGATAACAATTATATATATGTATGTTTATTTTATGTTAAATATTTTGCATATACGTCTACTATTTGTATGACCAGTAATAATTGCCTTGAAGCTAGATTCCACTAAGTGTGAGGGCAAGTAATAGTATCCAATTTTCTGAACTATAGTACGTGGAGCAAGATTTAAACCTGTGACCTAGTGGCTGAAAGTCATCAGTGATTCGATCTTTTAGGTCTTATATCAATCAATTTGATTTATGTGAGCAATTATCAATTGATCAGACTAGTCATATGTATTGAAGTGACCAGTCACAAATTTACAAAATTAAACAAATGTTTCTCCGTCATAACGAAATTCTATTTCATTATACCATATTTTTTGCCAACAAAAAGTGACTTCATTTTTCTCACGGAATATACCTCAACAATATATCAACATTAACAAACTATATACTTTATGGATCGAGCAGTAATCAGAACTATAACAAGTTCTTCATTACAACTATTTGTAAGAAACGACAGGAAATTATATTATAATACTCATAAAAGAATTAGTTTGATTTCATAAATGAATCATGAGATATTACCATTTACAACTATCAATCTAACTCTCAATTAGTGCAGAAGAACGGTAAATTCGCAAAAATCAGACAGAGTCCCAATCCAACCATGGATGAAGTTGGTTTATTTATTTAAAAACATACAAATTAGTACAAGAAAGCACCAAATATACGTGCACCACACAAATCAAATGATTTTTGTGGAGGCTGAAATACTGTCTGAGTGCCCAAACTGAAGCAGGTGGTTTTATTAGGGAACCACATCCCGTTAGACTTACTCAAATGAAGAAGAAAAAAAGAATGACTATAACCTCGAAAAATAAATTGCCGTTTAATAAAACGAACTGATTGTTTACCTGAAGGAAACTCTTTAAGAACGATTACATTCATACGAAAAATCAGATGTAAAATTTGTGGATCTTTCTCTTCATCAATAGCTACTAAATAATTCTGGATAAAATTAGATTCCATTGACTGAATACCTAGACGTACAGAGAGAGAGAGAGAGAACGTAAACGAACATAAAGGTGATGTTTCGAGTAAACACAAGTGATAGAAATTACAAGTTAATGAATTTATGAATTTGATTACGTACAATGTAATGTTTGCGTTACTGAAATGACAGGAATAAGTGAAATAGTACTGGTTACTTAATAAATTTCACCTTCAGTATTGATTTTAAGCACAAGTTCTCTATCTGATAAGCGTTACTAATTTGGTTGAATATTAGGGCATATTCATAATAATTTTAGTGGTATAATATACATTCAGTAAGTTGACTGATAGTGTTGTCTTCTGTCACTTTGTAGTTACAGTCTTTTGAAACAAACCTAAACCCTTCTAAAACTTGGGCGTTAAAAAGTGTTGGACCTCTTGTCTGGACTGAACTTGCATATCTATTCTAAGTAACACTATGATGATTATCCAAAAATTTAGGATCAAGAGATAATATTTCACATTAAGATCAACACTTAAAGATTTATGGACATATTGACTTGGATTTGATGGGGATTTTTGTTTCTAGGGTCCAGTGTTTTAGAATTTGGACCAAATGAACGAGTATTTTACTAGAATTGTGTGTTAAAATATTTGCTGTTTCAAATGTTTAGGAAGTTCTTCTGCAACGTAGGATCTCTAGGTAAAATTGTTCATCGACTCATTAATTCAGGATTTGATCAGAACTCTCTAGTTCAAAACATATCATCTTAATGTATTTCCATTCAGTCGAACTCTAGCATGCTATGATGCTTTCTACTACGTCTTCAAGTAGTGATTCATTTCCATACATTAATTCATAAAGTCTATGATTATCTTCGCTTTATTGGACTTTGCGACACGTATCGGACACTCATTATAAACCTTTAATATATATCTACCGGGAGTTTTAAGCTACACTAGGTGCAAGAGTTCCAGTTGCTATCCGACTAGGCCCAGAATAAAGTAGGTGAAGTGAAAATTTAGTCGGCAACTTAATGAACAAACATTGAATGATTTAAAAAGCCTATTAGTTTATTTGACGGACGTTTAATGGTTTAAACTGTTCCCAGGTTTATTTTGATGCTAGGCAGTATGAAAATAGAGACTCTGTCGTTAATTATAATAATGCTTCCATAACGTTGATCACTTAAAAATCGAAATTCTATAATCCGGCCAAGGTTTATTAGATTGTCAGCGTACATTGAAATGTTAGTTCCAGAGTAAATGATTCAAAAGTGACGTTTCTAATCAAAATACAAAATAAAAATGCAATTATATAGCATATAAGTAATAGTTCGTTTAAAATAGAACCTACCACTTAGCTGAGATCCAGTTAAAAAGTAATGTAGTAGCTGAAAAACTTTTAGCCTTCCAGATTTCATTAAATTCTGTATTGTTAAATGACCACATATTCCATCCTGAACAATCTGTTTAGCTTGTTCTGGATTGATCAAGCTACAACCATTAGACCATGTACATTTTGTCAACCATATAAATCCATCAAGAATTAAATTTGTAATATTTGGATCAGCAAGTGCTAAACGATCCGATAGAAAATCAGTAAGGTGATCGACTAAATTACATAGCGAAAAGAAGTAGACGAGAATGATTACACTACACCAACAATAAAAACAACATGTGTAATGAGCGAAACAATTATTCCCTCAATAAATCTTGAGACAAATATATGAATTTTATGTTATGAGAAAGGTACTGGTTAAGGTAGATACGAATAGTATAGGGTCAATTTTAGAAAATAAGATAACCGGGAAGTCGAGCTGTCCATCTATAAGATAATTTGAGACAGTTTTTTAGATTATATCATAATTGGAATGTATTCTATTAGTCATGAAATCTGAGGGTAATGAGTTCGATTCCTGGCAGAGTCTTAAGTTGGAGCAATGGAGGAGTTGGAAAACTAAGACAAAGGAGTTGCTGAATCCATCTTAGTTTTCAGTGATTCTCTAAAAGATACCACGCTGTGATGAAAGCTAACTTTATGTTTGGGATAAGCTGATCAGGTAGGGCAAAATTGCTTGAAATCTATCGGCCTAATATTCTTAAAATCTGGCCATCTTATAAAATAGAAACAACTATTTATATCTTTGGTTGACTGTCATTTGTCTAAACAGTATATCAATTTCAGCTAACATAACATAAAAGTGTACAAACTTATATTTAGGGTAGTAAAAACAGGTAGCAAATAGTTAACGTTAAGGCCAGGCAATGAGATGACCAGTATGATATGACCAAAACAAATAAAAATTACATCAAACTGTAAAAACTTGTGGTTGGCTTCTAAAAATCTATAAAATGAGAACAATGATGGTGTACGGTAAAGCAACAGTTACTCAAAAATAATGCTTAAATTACATAAATATTTAACAATGTAAAGTTATGGTTGGTTGTTGCCTAATTATTCCTTTATTCAAAACACATTTATAAATGTTTGAAACAGATAATTACACTTACTCTCTTTGGATGTGATATTCGAAAGCGGAATACTTTTTATACCCGTAATGAGAGTTTCTATGGAATCTTTTTGTGATGTAATTTTTGTATCCGTTAATCCTGACCTATATTAATAAAGTAAGAGTGAGAAATCCATTTGTAATGTGAACTAATAAAGTAAATACAGGGGAAGTACTCCAGGAAGCTATAAAATTGCCCTGTAAATGCTGGGAGAATTTCTTTATTATCACTCACTTTCAGTGGAGAATTCGTGAAATAGTCAACAGTTTCATGTGCATGGAAGGGGGGAAATTCGAGCTAGTGTAAGTACAGTGGACTAGATAATTTTCACAGTGAGAAACGCGTTAAAACCATCGAACAGCTTAGGCTGTAAGCTTTTTTTACTATATAACTATCGGATATCATACCCGACAGTTTAAAACTAGGTTATGTGAAGTTCGAAGTTGAGACCTACTAGATGAAAACCGCAGACCAGTGGGTCGAACGATTTTACATAGCTAAGCTATTTTCTTTGCTTTGCTAAAGCTATGTATGGTAGGTTTATTTTTTCTCCTGTAATGTAACAAGATTACGCTTTAGATATAACGAGTAACTGTACTAGGTCTTCATTTATTACATACAGAACTATTAAATAATACTTGGGATGACTGATGAAACTGAAGAGATCGAGAAAGATACTAGACTATGAGGAATATAACCAATGGACACCAAAACAGTAAATGAGAACTGTAGATTCAGATTTAAGTGATGAGGATAGGGATGAAAATAATTACTAAATCAGGTATTTTATACATTGTTTTTCTATGCTGTATATGTCCACAAATTCAGATATGTTAACACAGGGCTTTGTTACCGGATGTAACGTTGCCTAAAACTTTATCCATGACTTCCGAGAAACCAGTTTAACAGAAGGATACAATATGAGCTGAAATAATCGGTTCCAGTCAGTCATATGTGACGTAAAAGTTGGTATAAATTTGTGTCAGTTTAATTTGCTATATTACATCAGCACAGAGAGATGCCAGATCAGTAAAAGTGGTAACAGTATTGGTGGTAGTAGAAAAGATTGGGCATAGTTGTAATTCGAGAAAATATGAATTTGTGTAATAAAACATTTTCGAAATATTTGCTAAGCCTATTATTTAAGGGAAGGCAAAGTGTGAATGTGTCTGTGTCATTGTGAATGATTCAGAGTAATGCTACCCAAAGTCTCTAACCGCTAGTTACGATAATCGCGTTAACTTCAACCAGTAGTCTGCCCCTACTAAAATGCCTCAGTTCAACAGTCTATATTTTCATGGACTGATGCTATGCTTTATATTACATTTATTTAAACACAAACATTGGCACCAGTGGGCACCTGTCCAATTAATAATTTCGCTGAAAAATAACAATTAGTTCATCATTCTTCCATTTCCAATATTATTCAATCAACTTGATGGTTGCGTGAGATATTTTGTAACTCTTAGTTGTTTTTGAAGTATCGTAGAATAAGATTATGAGATAATATTTAGTTTAGGGTTTAAAATAATTCACTCAATGACGCTTAAAAGTGAATATTCGTGAGGTCTTTCATGGTTAGATATTGGCCACCTGACAAAAAACAGAACGCCAGTTGATTTATCTGTAAGTGTTGAGTGCAACATCGAAGTCATATGTTTTCAGACAAAATTACAAACACATTTTTACAATAGTAAACCTTTTAACTATCAGTTGTCCGTCATCTGGTTTGCCGACAAATCTACAAGCCTGATAACTATTGGTAAGTGGTGATACATGCGCAATCTGCTTGGTTTTCCTAATATACCGCTATTAACAATCCTTAAACTGGCTTATGATACCTGTATATTGAATTAGCTTGGATGTTTTAATATAGTCAAAAAATGTGCAAGTGAACGAACTATTAAGGTTCCAAATTTTTTTGGTAGCTTAATAACTGAAGACATGTTTATTTTTTTGGCTGTAAATCACACCTCAAAAATGAAGAACGGTGATACCACCTGGTTTTTTCAAAGTTGGGCATACTTTGCGTTAGATATATAGGTCGAAGGTGAGCCGTTTTAGCCATCAGACCGCTGGATGAAGTGTGTTGGAATATGACAAGTATTTGAGCTGTTGTTTTTTCAATGAGCGACTGGATCAACCAACAATAATAATTGTTAGAAAATATGTCGAAAATGAGATGAATACAGTTAAAAGTGAAGTATTGATGAGGGAGGTAACCACCTTCTAGAAACAAGTGCCACCAGCAAAGGCTATGAAAAGGTTATAGAAAAGAATCAATGCTGAAGATAATATTTTGGAGCTATACATTCATTCAGAAACCAAACGACTCACTCAAGAGATTGAATTAAATCAAGTAAAGACTCCATCTGAAAGGTTACAGTTAAAAACAAAACAATTACCATTAGCTAAATGTTTAAACAGATGCGAGATATTTGATAAATGAAGAATCCCCAGTTGGTGTGCGAGAAGATTTTGAGCATATTGTATTATTTGTTTGCCTGTTTAATAAAGTTCTCTGAGTGGTACATTCTGTTATTATCATCATTTCAGTGATAAAGTTTATTAAGGCTGAATTCTTAAAATAAACTAGTTACTACAGGTTCTTTATGGGCGGTATAAAGGTCTAAACTGAGTATTTTAAACGTAAACATTTTTCCGGTAGCTATTATCATTAAAACTAGTAATAATAACACAACCAAATGACTATTGCTTACAGTTTGTACTCCTAAGTCCGCATAATAAATCACGTATTTGTACTCCTACTGGTTTGTCGAGAGTTAGGATTTCAAGTTTATCCGGGTAAATAATAGTTTTACTGAATGAACAACTTAGTTCTTTGCAAACTCATATCTAGGACTGTTGAGAGTCTTTCTTAGGATATCCAGTCAGTCCAAAATGGGATTTAAAAACCGTGAGGTTGAAAAGTCAGTAAAATGTTACCGAGCCCCAGCTAAGTTACTCGCAGGCTGGACCATTTCTACGTTAGACAACAAATCAAAGAACAAAGAAGTCTGTTGAAACATCGTCAAGGTCGAGGATAACGAACGTATATTATTCGACTACACGCAATGGACTGCGGAATGCGGTAGAGGTTCCAATCTTCTTCTCCGGCAAAAGAAGGAACGCATATATATATATATATATATATATATATATATATATAACAATGAGGAAGAATCTCATTTCATCGTTTGCATTACCAGGACACGTCGAGGCCTGCCAACTAAGATATCACCGATATTCATAGCTTGTCGACCCCACTGTCCGAAATATTTTATACGATGATCCAAAAGCCGATCGGACTAGAAGTGGAGAATGCAGGGATGTGGAAACATATGAATACTGTCCGGTATGTCAAAACATACGTCCCTCATCTTGCACAACGAACCTGGATCCAAACTGTGACATGAATCATCCTAGGAACACTATGTGTTTTCACTGCATCCCAAGAGAGAGAGCAGTGAGCTTTAGTGGTAAATAGACCCCATAAATAAGTAGTTTTGTAAGTCTTCGACCTTAGCGACGATCTCACCAGTTTCACTGGGCACACTCCTGAGGGAGTCGAATCAAGCATCCTCACCAGATTGCATTTGGATGCACCGTGCACGGCATCTTATATGACAACTAGTCATATTAGAAAGCGTAATTGTATATTCTACACTTAGAATTCATGAACTTTAGTCGGTACGGACTGTACAATATCCACATTTATTTTGTTTTCCAACAGACAACAATCTTTACAATATATGAGGTAACCCCAACCTTCAGTTTAAGATCAAAATCACGGATAAACACGAGCTTATGCCACAACCTTACCGTAGCGATATCGCACAAGTAGCCGCTTCAGTTGGCTCAAGGTCATGTAAAAAATGACGACGGGATTTGTCATTTTTAGTAGTTTAAATCTCAAACACTGGTTATGAACAACTTTTTTCAATTACTTTTCGCAAAAACCTGGCATTTTATTTTCCTAAAGCAGGTTCTAGTCCACTGTAGCTGATATGTAGAAGATGAATTATGGGGTACTAACTTCTATAGTGCCTAATATCACTTATATCAAGTTTATTATACATTCTTTTACGATGATGTTCATTCACGAACTTGATAATCTATTCGGAAAAGTTCTCTATTTAGTACAAGGAAGTATGTTAGTAGGAGTAATTTGGTAGAAGGGGAGTGCCCGTGCATGGTAAACTTACAAGAACAAAAGTCTAGAGATGTTCATAATAAGTCAGATTCATTAGCAACAAAAAAGCGAACTGTTATACATAACCGACACATTCATACGGAGCTATTATTACATCGCTTTTGACTTGATGGCTGTACATCGGGCATTTTATTTTCGTGAGTAACTCACAACTGTGATTTGCTTCGGACGACTGTCAAAATTTGGAATCACGGACGCAAAACCTACCTGGGTAGTTACGAGGTTGCGATTATTTGCCTGACTATTTTGAAAATAGATGTTGCTTTTGACTAACTGTGTTCTGGAGGATGGCAAAGATGCTTAACTGATTACTTTCGTAGAAGAGGTTGTGCAAGATATTAAAAATGTTTATGAGTTGCTAACGAGTTTGACTTAAGCGGTAAAATTATAAACTGAGCACCTAATCGTCACTTATTTGGAAACATTAATCGGTTGGAAATCGGGATGAAGTGGTTTATCACCCCAAATACTCTGGCGCTTAAGTTACAAAATTCTAATCCTTGTCTGCTTCACTTTCACTGAACAGTCAAGTAACCATACATCTTTAGCACGATCCAAACGACAAATACATTATCACTATCATATTAGCTAGATAATTCAATTAGGTAGTAGCATTATTGACTTGATGACAGCCTGGTCTCGTTTGCCCAGAGCATCTGTAAGGCTAACTAAACGTCACTGACCGTTAGATAAATCACCTCTCAGGCCTAATCACTTCTACGTTGGACGATCTATCAGTGATCGTCATACTGTCTATCAAACATCGTCAAGATCGAGGACAACCAACTCGAATTCATCAATTTCACATGAGAGAATGGGTCACTGAGCTGATCAGTGTGGACCGTCACTATGCGTGATGATCGTGGTTTTCTCGAGTTGAACGGTTATGGTGTGATATAGCTTACATCATAGACAAATCCCATAGTTAATACTTATGGTGTGTTATAATTTCGTTGTATATAGGTTTACATTTGACGTAGGAGTGGTTTAGCCTGATATATGGTTTTTCTAAGGCTAACAGCTTTTTGCTGGCTCCACTTACATATCAGTCCAACTCAGAACATAGAAGACATATATTCATACAAGCCTTTCAGAATTTTCCAATGAAATAGTACGATATTTTAAGTGAGACATATGCTATGACCAAAAAAATTATGTGGCGATTGAATATGAAAACTTCATCTTATTGATTATTCTGTGTTCGTTTACGTAAACAACTCTAAATGCATAGCCAAGTGCGTTTTTCGTAAAGTCATGATATATATTTTTCGTCGATTTTACTAGATCAAATTTGTGAATGAAACAAACTCGCACGACAGTCAATACAACGATTGGCTGATACATCAGTCGATGCATTACACAATATGACCAACACAAAATACAACTCAACACCCACTGCTTTCATATTTTGTCTTATCACAACCGATCAACTAGCGTATTGTTTTTGAAATACATTTATTTTTGGACATTTATCACATATTTTGACACCGATCGTCAAGTGTGTTAAATCACCAATGTAGATGGTCTGTGTCGAATGATCAGAGGACAGCTCGAGTACGACGGGAATAGTGTGACCAACCAGTTAACGTCGAGGTCACACCTCATGGTAAATAGCCAACGTAGATTACTCTTTCGTCGTTTCCAGGTATTATGGCTGCTTTGGTGGCCGTGCAACACGAGCGATGTTACTACAGAAATATTTTAGTAAGAGTAGGTACAAGGAACAGAGTGCGGTCACCACCTCATTGGTTACTCCATAATGTGCAATCAACTAATGCGAGTTGGTTGTCCTTGACTTTGACGAAGATCGGTGAGCTATTCGACATTCAGTCACCCGATTAACGGACGGTTTGACTAGAGCCTAGTGGTATTTCATTGGCCCTACAGATTATAAGGCTGTTAGCTTTTGAAGTATAAAAACTATCCAGGATCTAAAATTGTTGATGTCGGATTCAGTTTACAAGGTTGCCAGTCTTTTACGAGGCGTATTTTCCGAATGAAGCCAACAGACTATTTTATTTATCATAAAGGGTTGTGAAGACTGTTGAGTTTCGGTTGAGATCATTAGTTGATCAATGTTGAACGATCTCTAAAAAACTGGAAGCATTGGACGGCCGTTTCGTCTTAGCATGTGGCTCTCCAGCAGTGCGCATCCAGCACTTCCCGGTCTCCAATAGTGATCTAACAATGATCGATTGATGATTTCAACTGGAATAAGATTAACAAACGAACAAGCCGTCACACCGACATGGAAATAGTATATACATAACTGTTCATAATCAGCCATGTAAGTACGGAATATTTAAGAGGAACGAAACGGTCGTCCAGTGCTTTCAGGTTTCTTATGGTGGTCTAACATTGATTGACTAAAGATTTCAATCAAAATATTACATATATATACATATGTATGCTGCAATAAACCTTCATGTTTTAGATGTGATTTAACGGAATAACTAAAAATTCAAACTACATATAGAGGTGAATAAATGCTCAAAATAAATACTTCTGCAAGCTCTCAACATTACTGCTGACTTCGTTAGTTTTACTGGAAACACTTTAACTGAAGGCACTCGGCCCCGCATCCGCGCCAGATCACGAGTGGGTACACTGTGCTAGCATCCCTTGCAACTACTAACCAGCTTACATCAAACGCTTCTCATCATATCGACAACTTCCCAAATACATCTCCAAACTTATCTTTGGCTTCTGAGTTGACTGGATTAGCATCTTTCGATCATAAAAATGTTAGGGAAAACAGTAGCGTCCAATCCTGCATATTTGCGGAATATATATATATATATATACTTACGTGGCGTAATGAATTGGTTTCAATATATTATGACATTAAACACTAAAACGTGAAGGCAGAAACATCGAACCTATCGGATTGAGGCTTATGATTTTTATGAATGAGCCTATTGATTCTGATAGTTTAATAGTTACACTCTAATATATTTAAATATTGACGATGTGAATCTAAAAAACAAAACTTTATCAGAAGGGGTTTTGTGGAGATTTATTATTTTCATAGTTGAAAGCGTGAGTCAATTGAAGTTAGACCACCATGAAAAACCTGGAAACACTGGACGGCCGTTTCATCCTGTTGTGGGACTCCTTAGCAGTGCGCATCCACGACCTCACCTCGCAGGATTCGAACCCAGGACCTACCAGTCTCGCGCCAGAGCCGTTAACCGATAAACCACTGAGCCGGCATCCGATGGTGTTAATGTTTAACTTTAACTGATCCACGAAGTTGAGCAACCGTTCACCAATTGTCTTCAATGAGTTCCTATCTCACAACAGACGTGGTTTGAACTCCACTAGTCACTGCTTCGCACTAGAACTCCTGGATGTACTTCTCGAAGTCAGTCACTAGTGAGCATATGATTATATCAATTATCAGAAGGGGTTTTGTGGAGGTTTAGTATTTTCTTTGTTGAAAGCTTCCAGGTTTTCCATGGTGGTCTAGCTTCAATTGACTCACGCTTTCAACTATGAAAACAAAACTTTATCCAGCAAACTTTCAAAAATGTACTAGTTTTGTTTATTTTTCCGACTGTGTTGTCACATTTAGTCTATGGATTATACAAATTCACACAACAGTTCATATTATGACCGATTGATACGTCATCTCACACAATGCAACACACAACATAACAGAAACATCCGGGATTCATACGTTTATTCTGCTGGTACAGTGTGTTTTATGTGCAATATTCCCCAACGTCTTGTACCTCATCTTTGCCTTGATATCAGTGAAAACTTTCTAAGCATTGATGTTCCAACCACTTAATGATATGAAGTTGTACGAGGATGTTCCATATCGGAGTTAAACCATCATAAAATTGGTCAAAAGTCAGCACTAAGTTATTTGCGAGTCTCTGAAATAAAAAAAAACTGCACACTGTCGGTTTGCGGTCTTTCCATAAAAGCTGTGCAGGTTTAGGCTTTGTACTTAAAGTTTCTACCGACTATTAAGAAATCCCCAAGATTTCCACACAACTACTAGAAATTACAACACATTCCGGATTATGGAGTTTAATTTATCATTAAAAATTACGAGCCATAATCACTCGCACATAATAAGAAACGTCAATTTAAATATAGTTTTATGTCAACGAGAAAGACAAACACTAGCGTTTTTACATCTGATCAATAGGCTTTCTACTATCTTCAATTTCATTCTTGACCCACATATAGCAACCAGTCAACAGAACCTGACACGGCTAGATTGTTCTAAAATGATTATATGTTATTAATGGTGGTTTAGCCTAGATCTACACGCGAATTCAACTATTAAAATCACTACAATCTCTGAGAATGTATTAGTGACAGAAATAAGGATTTTGGTGCAAACAAGCAAAATCAATAGTACCAACGTTGCAAAGTTTTTGACAGTCTGCAGCCTTTTAATAGTCATTTTTAGGATCTTGATGTCAATATAGTAGATAATTATTTCTGAAAAACACACCTGTTTCAATTTAAGCCGCTTCAAACCATATCTGTTCAGTATGTAGTGGACCAAATATATCAGTTCTAAAATAATAATAAACTTATCACAAAAAGGTTAGTTTGCTAATGTGCTGAAATACAAATTATACACAAAGAAAAATATGGAACGTTACTTAAATTGTCAGAAGGAGGAGTGTTCGAGTTCTCTTCTTGGTTTCTTATTCCTTAATTATAAGCAGTCAGTGATTCCAAATATGATTAATATGATCTAAGATGTGTATCCAGAATAACCACGTAATGAGGACATCATTATGATCCCTGAATATAGATAGCAAATATATTAGAGTTCTATTATCGTGACAGATGATAAACGTGAACGAAAAACATGTGTATGCAGCAGTGTTTGTGTGAGCGGGTAATCTATGTGTTATGCGTTGAGCGTACAACATACGGACAGAAGATCAAGGTTTAATTTTTAACAACAATTTAACGGTCAGTAATAGTAACTCACTACAAAGTAAGTTCGTGTTAACTATTTCCACAAATCGTTATTCTAGATTTTGTTCATTTGGTATGTCTAACACTATGGATGGTTTTAACTTGAAGCCCAAACACTGGTATAATAATTAAATCCTAAAATACATGATTACTTATAAAATGAAACAGCTATGTTGGTGCTGAGAAAAAGTGGATAAAATACAACGCTAAGTAAAATATGGAAGATGTTTTCAATAAATAAATTCTCAATGTAGATCATATAAAAGGAATGAGAGAAAAGTGCCTTTACGATTATAGAGATTATTGCAAACACTTTGGAATGTCAAAACATTACAATAAATAGACTTCATTTGGTATAAGTTCCAAGGTGTTAGATTTGAAGTTGTATATTACACAAACATGGAGAGACAGGGAGCATAAAAGTTTAAATGTGAGTAATACATTTAACACAGACATGCCGTTTTTGATCTGTAAATACTTATCTCCACTCTCCCTTTTCTACTCTTTTCTTACTTCTTAGTTTTCTGATTTCCAGTTTTCGTCTCCACACAGTATTAAAAATAAGATTAATTCTGCATTTTATGCAACACTAATCAATCAACTTTTGTTATCAGTAGTGACATTTAAGGGATCTTCAACAGTCTGTTCACAGTTTTATTACTCCTAAGAACTTATGGTACAATAAGATATGTATTAGTTAAATATTTTAAATAATAAAAACAAATATGTGATACTGATGAGAAAGGTAATTCTGCCAGTTCTTTTTTAACATATTACTTATAATCAGGACACAATCAAGAAACTAAGCAACGTTGCCCATTCTCACAATGATCAATGTAAGTTAACTAGATTACTCAAGTAACTTAACAAAATAGGTTTACTGCTCTTTCAGACATCAATCATAGAGATCGCATAACCTTGGGAACATGTGACATTCGAGAGAACACCATAAAATTGTCAACAATATATACATTAAGACTGTAAACTTTGAATAGTCATCGTCTAAAGTGGAAATTTCAACATTATATTGGATATTTCATTCTTTTACACAAAATTTTGAGATTTATGTGCATACTGTGCGTATCGCCTCGATATATCTTAAATTCACAAGCACAATTAGAGACTGACCAGTTGCAGTCCGAAAAAACATCAATGGGAAGATTCAAACAAACAATACTAAGTGAATATAAACTTCACTCCATTGCACAAGCAAGCGGCTATCAGGACTCAGTAGCCGAGTGATTAACGCGATGGCGTTTGAAGCGAAAGGTACTAGGTTCGAGTCCCAGAGTGAACATCAACTCTGAGATGCAGGTACATCCAGCTGATAAGTCCCAAATAGAACAAAACGCGCGTCCTGGATTCCACTGCTATCCACTGTCCATCTTCGCTGATTATTATTATTATTACTACTATTATTAATAATTCAAATGTGAATGGTAAGATTACATATAGTGAAATTATTTTATGATAAACTATTCACTATCTATAAACGATTAAGTTGCCTATTACAACTGAGTGAGGTAAATCAGTTTAAAGGTTATCATTTATGCATCCATTATATCTTTCCTTATTTTGAGTAATCTGAATGACCTTCACTCAGTATTTAAAACCATCTGTTTTCTTTTTCGAAAAAGAAATAATTTTTTTAAGTCAACAGTTAGCAACTCCTGATAAGGCAACCATATGTTTTGTTATTATAATTATTGGTTTTAGGTCATTTGTTTATATTTGTTTATATGGTAAAATTCTCTGAAACAGCGGAGCCATTGACTTATATTATTTCCAACGGAGAATACATTCATCCACAGATAATTAATTAATGAAGTATTCAACTGGAGATACAATTTGTATCAAAGATATATTTTGATACTGACAGGAATTTAACTATGTTCAAGGTCATTATGGTATGTCTTTTTTTGATTTCGCATAATTTTTGTATTGCTTTCTTTAGAAATGCACAGTTATGGTAGAGAGAAGTGTAGCAACAAAAATTTATTCGCTAAATTCCCAGGTTAAAAGTAAGTATTACAACCTAGAAATGATTTTGATATGAGTTAGTGAAGGAGTGTTGTGCCAAATCAATACTCGAAAAAAATAAAGAAATTAATAATTCATGGATAATGCATAACAGTCAGTTTCTAAAGGAATAACTTTTCTGGGAAAGATTTGTATTTAAATACTAAACAGATGTATGTATTTTTGGAATGTTAGAAATTCTCATTGAGTATATTAAACATGTAATGTAAGTTTGCATGATTCCCATTTATAATTATATTAAGTTTCAGTCTAATAAACAACCACGTCTGTTGTGAGATAGGAACTCACTGAAGACAATTGGTGAACGGTTGCTCAACTTCGTGGATTGGTTGGAGTTAGACATTAACACCATCAAATGCCAGCTACCTCAGTGGTCTATCAATTAAGTGCTCTGGCTCGAGACTGGTAGGTCTCACATTAGGACGAAACGGTCGTCCAGTGTTTCCAGGTTTTCCTTGGTGGTCTAGCTTCAATTGACTCATACTTTCAACTATGAAAATACTGAAATCTCCACCCCTCCTGATAATAATAAACAAATATTTTTATGTGGATGTTTGTAAAATTATGTTTTTACATTATTAATAGGATTTTAGTAACTTACTAAGTAACATACATAATTTTTAATCCAGATCAAAGAATAAATTTATGGTGTTAACAATAAGTTTTTCAAGTTTTAATGAAATATTTCATAGTTTCTAATTGTGTTATTTAGTATTGATTATTCAGGTATGCCGACAACCTAGTCAGTATTCATGACACTACAATGATTTGAATCTAAGAGTATTGATTTAATAGGAAAATGAGTAGATATTTTGATTCCTTAGTTACGATTTTGAAAAATAATGATAACGTTAGTATACTTTTCCATAATATTAAATTACATAGCATCAGCTATCAAATGGAGTAAGTTCCCTGAAGGTAAGACAATAATAAGTTTAGAGAAATAATAACGAAAACAATTCCTTAGATTCTATAATATGTATCGATGCAGCTTTATTTTCATGTTGAATTTTACAAATAAGTGGTCTTTGAAAATAAGGAGAATTCAGCAAAGAAAATTTTATTTTCGACGAAATCATTCACTTAAGCTGTACATTCGTATTTATAGTTATATGAAAATTAAATTGGTTCCAGAATCTTATTATCAAATGAGGTTACGTAATAATCAAGGGGAAAGGAAAGAATATAGGGCTGGAAATAATTTACGGGTCAGATAATACCCCATTGACAGATATGAAGAAAAATGACAAACATAAAAGTCGTAATAATAAAAACTGAATAATAACCAAGAAAACTTGTATAAGGTAATAATAATAACTGATTAGAGTTTAGAACTAGTAGCGAGCATCCACGACCTCGCCTCGCGAGCGAGATTCGAACCCAGGACCTATCAGTCTCGCGCCAGAGCACTTAACCTCTAGACCACTGAGCCGGCCGGCATCCAACAGTGATAATGTCTAACTTCAACTAATCCAAAAAATTGAGCAACCAGTCAACAATGTCTTCAGTGAGTTGATATCTCACAACAGACCTAGTTGAACTCCACTGGTTACTGCTTCTCACTAGAACCACAGGAAATACCTCATGGAGCCAGTCACTAGTGAGCATATGATCAATATCAGAAGGGGGTCTTGTGAAGATTCTAGTAATTTTATAACAATAAGTATAATAATTAGAGTTGTAATAATAATTTTATAATAATTCTAAAAAAATCAATAATAATCAAATAAAAGAGAAGGAGGAAAGGGAAAATAAACCAAAACATATCACTAAGAGGAACTAGGGCCAAGAAAGGATGAGAGGTTGAACCATTTGCAGGCAAAGTTCGGGCTCGATTTCTTGGATTTCCAATGCTTTAGTAGTGCATAAAATATTGATTCGACTTCCCTTTGATTCAATTCCTTCGATTGTGTAGATTACTTTAAAAGAAGACTCCTTTGGAGCGAAGTATCCACAGTTGATTAAATACTCTCATATTAAACTAGAATTTGTTTTACATTCTCGTTTTAAAAGCCATAACGGTAGTGTTGTGAGATGCGTTTGGAAAGTGATCGCTTTGTGTGGCCAATGTAACCTGCCCCACATGAGCAAGTAAATTTATAGATAAACACTGATGTGGCTCAAAGTGAAAGTTTGTCGTTAATACATCCAAGAATGGTAGGCCGGCTTGATTTATAAGAACATATTTGCATTCAGATAGGAAATATCATCATATGTGAATAAATAGCAATGTACAAAATATTCTAAATATATAAAGTATTTTTTATATATAGTTGAAATCATGAGTCAATTGAAGCTAGACCGCCGTGTAAAACCTGGAAACACCGGACGGCTGTTTCGTCCTGTTGTGGGACTCCTTAGCAGTGCGCATCCACGACTTTGCCTCGCGAGATCCTAACCCAGGACCTACCAGTCTCGCGTCAGAGCACTTAACCTATAGACCACTGAGCCGGCATCCGATGGTGTTAGTGTTTAACTTCAACCAAGTATTGTTAAATACTGTTAAACTTACTAAAAAGCATCTTACCTAGATCTTATATACACTTCATTTGATTAATCTATGAATTACTATTCTCTGTGTTGTACAGGCCTACTGTTTTGTAGAATATTCATCAAACAAATGGAGATGAATTCGATTTTATGTTTGTTGATCAGGTCAACATTTTACATAAACATACAATCAAACTGTTATTTGACAGATTGACATTAAATTTTCAAAAAGCACCCAATTTATTAATTATTGATAAGATTTTATTTACTTTTATTGTTTTCATTATTCTCCTTCCTGGTTTTTTTCATTTTGTCCTTTTAATTTGTGTACACAGAAAAAATACAAACAAAAGTTGACACATAGAACAACTAACCAATTCATATTTATACATAAAATATTTCGCAATATTTATTTGTTTTAAATTCTTTCCTGTTCCAACATTATGATACTATGGTGTGCGCTACCGACGTCGACAGATATAAGTAGTATGTATCATCCATAGAAAGTGCAGAGCCTGGCGGTAGAACGTTAAGAAGATCGAAGAAAAGAGAACGAGAACATAGAATAATTGGTTTGGAAATAAAGGAACAATAAAGTGTGAAACGATTGATTGACATTTTGCAAATGAAGTGTTTACTGTATGGGTCTCAGATTTTACTAAGAGATTCGATTGTCCCCACTTGTGTTCTCGTTCACTGCAATTACTTACTTACTTACTTACGCCTGTTACCCCTCGTCGAGGAGCATAGGCCGCTCACCAGCATTCTCCATCCAACTCTGTCCTGAGCCTTCCTTTCCAGTTCTTTCCAGTTACTATTCATCCTTTTCATATCTGCTTCTATTTCCCGACGTAGTGTGTTCTTTGGCCTTCCTCTTTTCTGCTTCCCTTCACCATTCCAAGTTAGGGATTGAGTCGTGATGCACATTGGTGATTTCCTTAATGTATGTCCGATCCACTTCCAACGTCTTTTCCTAATTTCCTCTTCAGTTGGAAGCTGGTTTGTCCTCTCTCATAAAACGCTGTTGCTGATAGTATCCGGCCAATGGATGTTGAGAATTTTGCGTAGACAACTGTTTATAAATACTTGTACCTTCCTGATGATGGTCGTAGTAGTTCTCCACGTTTCAGCTCCATACAGTAGGACTGTCTTGACGTTCGTATTAAAGATTCTGACCTTGAAATTAGTTGAGAGTTGTTTTGAGTTCCATATGTTCTTCAACTGTAGAAATGTTGCCCTTGCTTTTTCAATCCTCGCCTTTACATCTGCATCCGATCCTCCTTGTTTATCAACGATGCTCCCCAGGTTCACTGCAATACAATCAAAATATTTAGTTTCATATTGGCTTCCATAGAAAAATTTGTGAAAAAAATATTAAAATTTTATCAATCTATTAATCAGATTTATGATGATTTGTATGATAATGAAAACAAATTTTACTAAGTAATATAAACAGTTGAATTCACGAGTCGATCTTAGCTAGACCATCATTGAAAACCTGAAAGAATTGGACGGCTATTTAGTCCTAATATGGGACTCCTTCTAGTATCGGTTACATGTTAAGCCCATATAACTTATTCTAGGTTGTGGATAGGCCAATTTATTCATTATCTAGAGTCACGTTTTGAACTTGTTAATTATTCACTTATCAACCCTGACTGTTTTTATATGAGCGTATATGTGTATACTTCTTATCCTATTCATCACATGCCTGCAACCTATTTTTATCTGGCTATAAATATTGATTAATGCATGATTAAATGTGGTTGGCTTATATACCTTCTCCACTGCGAGTCATTTCGTTCCGCTATCTTCTCTTCGCTTCATTCCTCTGATTGTCTGTCCAGTTCAGTCAGTGTACAAAATATATCTATTCAAAAATCTATTCTCATTTTAAACTTATTTAATTCCGTTATTCACTAACGCGGATTAAGTCGATCATGATATACGAGGATAACTGAAATATGTATTTCAATAGCATTCATACGATCCAATTGGAGTCAGATACAGGGCCACTAACTCCTCACTAGTGCGACCTACAAATCCCCATACTGGTATTAAATCAAAAAATCTATTATAAACTATAAGATCCTATATCATTATTATTATTTAGTTCATAAATGAAATGATCCCATGATCCCATAACATAAATTACTAAATTCTGATAACCATACAACGAAAAGTTAATTTGCAAAATAACCATCAATTGTCTCAATCTTCACTGTGCCTTCTGTAAATATCAATCCATCTTCTCTAATTTCATTTTTCATGCATTTTTCTACCAATTGCGCGTCATTCTTGTTCTTTCCTTATCGATCTTCTGCCAAAATACATTCTGTCTGACCATCACCATACACTACTTATATAGATATAAGTAGACCACACTACACATGTAGATTGTTTTATGATAGTTTAGTTGATAAAACAATTAGATAAATATATTATATACATTTTTTTCTTTGATTGTGGATAAAACACAAATCACCTTTACACTAAAATAGATTATAAGTAGTATACACAAAATACTTATAGTTTTGAATTAATTCATAAATTGACATAAAGTAGACTACACAATAGTTCACACCACTTTTCAAAAAAGTGTACATATGTCAGAATAGTTCATTTCATTACTGAGAAAATGGTTAGATTGTGATGTTTAACAAAGAGGTATAAATTTTTGTTAACTATTCCACAGTTCATTCACTGAATTGTATGTAAGTTCAGAATAATAATAGTAACAGTGATAACAATCACTATTATTATAATCATCATGATGAGATTTTAACTGTTTGGATGAGAAAATGATCTCACAATTAAAATGAATCGATTTTCAGAATATTCTAGTTCAGTTTTTGGCTAGTTATTATTACCTAAGTAATTAAATACACTTGGAATAGTGAAAGAGACCAACTTTTGTGATATTTCGTCAGTGATCTTGATTTAATATGAGCCATAGTGTTGTGAACATAAAATCAGGAGGGTACAATCGAATGTATTTAAGCACAAATTACAGACGATCTCACTAAAATCTGATAACCATACAATGAACACTTAATTTGCAAAATAACGACCAATTGTCTCAATTTTCACTGTTCCTTCTGTAAATATCAGTTCATGTTCTCTAATTTCATTGTTCATGCATTTTCGTACAGATCGCGCTTCGTTTCGGTTCACTCTTTATCGATCTTCTGCCAAAATACACTCTATATCTGACCCTCACCATATGCTACTTATATGGATATAAGTAGACCACACCACAATAGTACTGCAAAATCTCTCGAAATAACGGAAATCCTAATATAAAAATGTTTCTCCACCTAGTTCAACAAGCCCAGTATTAGTATATTTATAATGGGTTCTAGTAGAACAAGTTATTAATAGATGAAATTTATCTAAACTTCAATTCTTGATAATATTTTCACAGTATGTAAACTTAATTATTACATCGTAATGAACAGGAATTTGACAGACTTAATTATATCTTCACCTAGTTCTAACGATGAACAGTACGGAAAAATGTAATGGTGAGTTTAACCTGGCCCTTAATCTAAATATTTTCACATGACCAGTTAAACTAATGGATACTTATTTATATGGGAAGGTTTGATAGCCTGATTTTGAAGGGTATTAGCATCATACCATGGCTAAAAAATGACAATTTTTGCAGCAAAGAAGCGTCCCACTCATTTTGCCAGTAATTCAACCACTGGATTTATTCTGGATACCGATAGTTTCTTGTATTGATGCATGATACACTGTTTCGTGGATCTAAATCCATTGTAACAAACTTTATTAAGGTTTCCTCATAACCTTAAGCATGAACTGTTATTTCTTCCTGAGATGAATACCATTCATAAAAATACCTCTGGTTCATAATATTAAGTTCGAATTTTTATAATTGTAAAGTCTGATTTGAAATGTTTTTCATAAATTTCACATTAATACTTTACAGTTGGCCTGGATGATATTTTCCCTATTGAAGAATAGAAAGGGATTATATTATAACGTGATCCGAGATTTCAAGAATCAAGAGAATTTTGAGTTGTGATCGAAAGGTTGGATAGTAATAAGAGGATGAAAATAATTTTCGGATGATAAGTATAAGAAACAACAGTTCACTTAACAGACTTACTTGTCAGGATAATTATTACATGACTTAATATTGAACATCTTGATAACTGGTTATTTAAACTGATTAGTACATACAAACACATATGAACAGACCAAAATAATGACAATGAATAACATCACTTTTCATCCTTTATTTAACAATAATGAATACATTATGAGCAAAGATGGATAATAGCTAGCAGTGGAATCCAAGACGCTTGTTTCTTTCTACTTGGGACTATTCAGCTGGATATACCTGCATCTCACAGTTGATGTTCACTCCAGAACTCGAACCCAGTTCCGTTCACTTCAAACACCATCCAGCTGACGAGTCTCAAATAGGACTAAACAAGTGTTCTGGATTCCACTGCTAGCCACTATCCATCTTCACTTATAATGCTTATGAATTAAGGCAATATTGAGGCAATCCTCACAGTGTGAATATATGCCAATAAGAGACTGATCAACTGTAGTCCTAAATAACAATGGAAATATTTAAGTAAACAATACCAAGTGAATTTAATAATGAATACAGACTAAGTTTTTATTGAGTAAAATATTCATTTTTCTATAGTGTATAACTATAGATATGATTATTTCTTTATTATCTTCACAACTATTTGAGGTGTATAGTGATAAACAGGGGGAGAAT
The DNA here is from genome assembly GCF_000237925.1 of Schistosoma mansoni. Taxonomy (NCBI): domain Eukaryota; kingdom Metazoa; phylum Platyhelminthes; class Trematoda; order Strigeidida; family Schistosomatidae; genus Schistosoma; species Schistosoma mansoni. Next base: position 23,027,609 of record NC_031496.1, read on the forward strand.
TGTTAAGGACATTGTTCTACCCCTGTTTTTCTCTTCTTTTTCTTCACACTCTATTTCTTTGTTATAATGCTGAGATTTTTTCTAGGTATAATAAACATAATTTCTAATCATATAAATTATTTTCGTTTGAATTACATAATCTTCTATGAGAGATTGAGTGTGATAGACAGAGTACTGAAGATACATAGACGATCATAATACTGAATGTACCATTGAAAATTCTCTTTATACGTTTAAATATAAATGAGATTGTTAATTATAATCTTGTCTTGTTTTTCCACATCTTATAGCTTAATTGACAGTGTTTTCTTCTTTTAAATAGGAAATTATATTTGTTTATATTTGTGTAATATATAGATGCTCTATTGAGTAGATGAAATAAACAATGTTGATGAGATGAGTTTGTAGAATATTCTGTATAATTTAAAAGTCGTTTTATATTAATATGGTATGTTGAGTCTGTTTGAATATTTGGGCCACCTGTTCCTGACATCTAGATATTTTAACAAGTTATCTCTTTCTTTTGTTTGTTCTAACACACCATTATGCCTTTTAATCGCGCGTTTATGAAAAGTTTACGACCTTTCACTGTGCAAATTACAAAAACGTGCAATCAGCGACTTCATGATGGTTGGAAATGTGCATTGAAAAGAATCAATATTATTCAGATGTCGATTTTCGAACTGCTAATATCTAACTGACGACCACTCAATATTAATCGTCAGGATCGATTAAAAAATAAGAAAAGGAAACTTGTTAAAATACTTTGTGCTGAGAATTCTATATCGTGGATCCTGAGGAGTCCCACAATAGAACGAAACGGCCGTCCAGTGCTTCCAGGTTTTCCATGGTGGTCCAGCTTCAATTGATTCATGATTTCAACTATATATAAAAACTTCTATATTGTACCAAAAACATAATATCGAACAAAGCCAATAATAATAATAATGTTTCAACTTGATCTAATTATCGCTTAAGATTTGTTTAAAATTAAGAATTTGGTAAGTTATTAAAAACAGAAAGATATCGAATAAAGTATTCAGAAATCTAGTAATTTGGATCATTGGTACTTATTTGTCTAAATAATTCAGTTGTGTAATTATTCCATTCACGACCCTGTCAATATTCTATACTTGATTAAAGCAGAATACAGTAAACAACTACGGCACTCAAATGTATAGAACCCCACAGTCAAAAAATCAGAAGAAAGAAGAAAGCTGGAGAAGTGTTTATTGGGTAAGAATCAAAATGTACAGAAAATCAAGGGTATTTACAGATATTAGCGTTTGTTATAACATCATTATAATTCAGCTAATCCGCGAAGAGACAAGTTATGCTACTGTCCAATCGTAGCATGCCATGCTGATATTCCAGAAGGCTCCATCACGTTCTGATTGGATGGAAACTCTTTGGCTCCTTTACAGCCTCTGGAGGCTCCATCGTAATTTTCAAAAGCCGTCCCAATAGACATCCTAAAGAATAGACATAGTTGTTTTTACCCTTTATTTTTTACCGTTTCATGTAAACAGTCTTCTAAATTCAAAGCTTAGAAGTTGGATGAAATTCTGAAACTAGTTTGTAACATTTTCTTATCATTTGTATTTTCACTATTTTATATAAGTTAGCTTACTAGATGTAAGTTGTTTCCATGAATCGCTTTCACAATAGGAACAGTAGGTTAACTTGTATTACTATACTTCTATAATGACTAAAATGCTTTAACAAAAAATATGCTTCATTTCCTAAAATGTAATTATACTCTAGATGTAACTATATGACATTTAGACTAGAAGAGTATGACTTTCAAGAAAAATCTACATTCGTGGAGGTAGGGGTCTAGCTTCAATTGACTCATGATTTCAACTGTAAAATTACTAAAATCTCCACAAACCCCCTTCTGATATTTAAAAAGACTTATATCCTGTCATTGTCTTTAATTTAGCCTTAAACTATTTTCTTATTATTTTTGCTTCATTGATTTCGAAAATATCCTTCTATCCTTAGTTATTTTTTCATATCCTCATTATTCTATTCATAGTTATATTTAATATCATTTCATTTCATTTAACCCTTCTAATACTGTCACCAAAATATTTCATCTAATCTTACTCAACTTATATTGTTATCTACTGTTAGCTTGGGAGGCGAAATCCGACTCATACATCCTCATCGTGCCTCCTGGATCATGGCAACCATCCCATGTACTAACGTGAGCGATAATGTGGGTGGTGGAGATCGGCTTAATCAACCACTCTACCTATACCCGAAAACGATTGCGAATGCTACAAAAAGTCATTGCATAAATATTGGAGATTCAAAAGGATGGTAAGAAAATGAGTCTGACCAAAAACAAAATAAAAATACCGAATGAGAGTGTTATGTACTGGTTCTGCGTAAGCAGTGCAAAAACAGCTATCCCGCCCCAGTAGTCATGCCGTGTTTCGATGTAGCACTCTTCTCCAGAAGAGCCTACTAGGGTTCACCATGTTCTTATGTCCCCCTTACCGTTAGCTTATTAATTTTAAAAGGATTTCTATTTGAACATAACACAATCTTTGATTATAAATACATAATATATTTGTAATATCTCAATGAGCAGAAAAATTAGATTTTCTGACGTTTCGCAACTTAGTGTAAGCTACTTCCTCAGAAAATAAACAATCTTTGATTATTGCTATTCACACTATATAGTCTAGTACCATAATTTTTCGATTACATCATATTTATTCATTGTTTGTATTTCATTGAGGAATTAATGTTTCCGATTTCATGTATACGTATACGATTGTATGATTCAATGATAAATTTGTTGAGAAAATATCCCAGAACTCAAATCTAGTTCCGTTCTCTCCAAACACCATCACGTTACCCACTTAACTACTGAGTTCTGATAGCCACTTGTTTGTACAACGTGGTGAAGTTTAGATTCCCTTGGGTTTGAGTTCTGGAGTGAACATCAATCCTGAGATGCAGGTATATCCAGTTGACAAGTCCCAAATAGGATGGAACAAGCGTCCTGGATTCCACTGCTAGCCACTATCCGTATTTGCTTATAATGCTTGTGAATTAAGGCAATATCGAGGCAATCCCCACAGTGTGAATATATACCAATCAGAGACTGATCAACCGTAGTCCTAAACATCAATGGGAATATTTAATTAAACAATACCAAGTGAATTAAAACTGATTTCATTGAAAAATCTTTAGTATTCAAATGTTCTACCTAAAGTTTGTGTTGATGATGTCGTTCAGAAGAACAATAAAAGCTCCAAGACCAAATCATCCAGCTCAAAGAACAAAACTCTATCAAAATCATCCACCTGAGCTATAAATCTTCTCCACCATCTCAAATCTATTGATTCTCCTTATCTTATTCATCTAATCTATATTCCATCAATTATGATTGAATAATTGTTGTTTTTTTACCAAACTATAATGATCATTAACATAAATGGATGATTTCTGAATTCATATTATTTCCACTGCTATCATTGTGCAATTTATTTGATTATTATCCTGGTTTTATGAAATTATAACAATGTAAATATTTAGAATAATTAACATAATGTATGATGAAAAATCATTGAGAAACTATAACTTATTTGCCTACCAACTATCTTTTCTAATTAACAAAATAGGGATGTATACGGAAATGATTTCCTTTTTGGTTGAGAATTCGATTAATATCAATAACAGTTAACTGTTCATATAAGAACTTTCGTCTAAATTAGAGTGAATAGTTTCACAGTATTTGGGCGCCGAGTTGATGTAAGACATTAGATAGGAATAATAATATTTGTAAAATCTCAGCTAATGAATTTGAAGTAAATCCAACGTTTTGCCTGGCAATCTGGTCCAAGCTCTTTCAAGGAAACATTGCCAGGTGAAACGTTAGATTTACTTCAAATTCATTCGCTGAGATTTTACAAATATATATTATTCTATATATATTATTTATTATATTTATTTATTATATATTATTTTTAATGTCTTACATCAACTCGGCGCTCAAATACTGTGAAACCATTCCCTCTAATTTAGACGAAAATTGTTATATGAACAGTTTACTGTTCTTGATATTAATCGAATTCTCAACCAAAACGTAAATCATTTCCGTATATATCTCTATGTTGTTAATTAGAAAAGATAGTTACTAAGCAAATAAGTTATAGTTTCTCAATGATTTTTCATCAC
>NC_031496.1:23032002-23036096 GCF_000237925.1 Schistosoma mansoni
AAAGGCTAGATACGGGAGAGATGTTGCTGTACTCTGGTCACGAAGAGAAAAATGCTCCACACACTCAGGGAGTTGCTCTAATGTTGTCCAGAGAAACACAAAATGCACTTGTAGGATGGGAATCTCATGGATCCAGAATTATCAAAGCATCATTCAAAACAAAGAAGAAGGGAATCACAATGAATGTTATCCAATGTTATGCATGGAGGACAGAGGACAGATGCATTTTCAGTGACGAACGGAGTCAGACAAGGCTGTCTACTCTCCTCCTTACTCTTTCTTCTGATGATTTACTGGATTATGAACACCTCGACATCTGAGGGGATACACGGAATACAATGGATATCCCAGAATCAGTTAGACGATTTGGACTTCACAGATGAACTAGCTCTCCTATCTCATACACATGAACAAATGCAGACGAAGACAACAAATGTAGCAGCAGCCTCTGCATCAATAGGCCTCAACAGACACATACATGTGGGAGAGGACAAACTAAATTCCAGCTGAATAGGAAATTAGGAAAAGACGTTGGAAGTGGATCGGACATACACGACGGAAATCACCAAACTGCATCACGAGGCAAGCCCTAGCTTGGAGCCCGGAAAGGAAGCGGAAAAGAAGAAGGCCAAAGGACACATTACGCCGGGAAACAGAAGCGGATATGAAAAAGGATGAATAGCAACTTTAAAGGATTGCCCAAGACAGGGTTGGATGGAGAATGCTGGTGGGTGGCCTATGCTCCTCCACAAGGGGTAACAGGTGTAAGTAAGTAAGTTGTCCGTGATCAGAATAATTTTTCACCTGAACTTATTTTTTGAAACAAGCAAAGTCAAAGGTTTATGCTTGCCGTTTCTCTTTATACATTTTCATACATTTTTCTTATATATCATGATTATCAATAATAGTCATGTACACACTATTAAAGTTATGCGAGTCATGTGATTCATCTTGATTGTCAATATTTCTTCAAATGATATCAATTTGTGATATCAACTACGTCCAAAATGAAAGGGTCTCCATAGATCAATTATATTCAAGTAATGTCTAATGAATAATTTGATAATTAACTGTTTACAAGAAATACTAAAATTTGTGAGAACGAAACTTACAAAATGATATTTGTAATCATACGAATATTAAAATAACAATATGTATTCTGAAAAATCTTGAAGATTTCAGGCCATTTTCGAGGCACGGTTGAATTGGTTGACGGATTTTGTGGGCAACTGTTTTGAGTATTGAGAAGTGAAGTAGTGTAATAGCCGACTATCCTGCAGGATTTCCATTTGTGTTAAAAGGTTACGAAATTTCTCACTCAGGGAAAAAAATACAGATGTGTCAACTTTTGGTAAATTGCTGTTATACTGTTTCTACTACTTACATAATTTCAACATTTTAGGAACTGCATGTTCTTAAGCTTGTCCATCTAGTGTATCGTCGAAATAGAGGAGCCAAATAAACCATGTGAAAGTACATCTGATTCACTGCTATTTTCACTTTGCATTTTGAACAGCAAAATAAATTCTAAATAACTTGTTCGTGTTTTCTAAATGTTGGTATGCTGTACATGTAATTTACGGACTGACGAAGCGCGATAAAGATTGTGGAATTAATATTATTAGAGCAGTGATCTATACCCGTAGATAATATACAATCTCAAATGATATGGATACAGAGTTGAACACCAAAAACTGTAAATATCTACAATTACTGAGCTGATTTTAGATATCAAACGAGCCTGTGATATCCAAGTTTGACTTTAGAGTAATTGCATTTGCTGAAAGATCAGTGCCAATAAACGTTTCATCAAGCGGCTATTGGAGAAATGAAACAAACATTTCATCGTTTAAAATGAATTTCACATTTTGAAATCAAGGAATACTTTATTTTCTCAAGTTTGTTTTGATTATTGATTTTAGTGTACCCAGGGTTGGATGAGTTATGTTACTGGAATTCTCTAATAAAGGACTTTTCCCTTACTGATTGGTTGATATAATGAGACTCATTTTCATAACATTTCAGGTTTCAGTGAGTCTTAACCAACGGATATTGACTTTGATATATTGATTTTTATTAGTTACTGGTACTTTTAAAGATTAACAGTTGATCATCTATTTCCAAATGTAGTTAGTGTACACGTTTTTAGATTTGATGATAATCTCACTTGTTGGCTATATACCTATAAGAGGTTTTAAAGACTAACGGATTTCATTCGATTTAGATCCCCGTTAGTTTCGCATGGTTAGTAGGTTAATCTTGTTGTCTAATCAACTTCATTGGGCAATGTAGTATTTAATGTCTGATATGAAATGCTTTAAGAATACGTGTATTTCAGATACTATAACCAGTAGGCCAAACTTGTAAGGTTCGAAATGTGTAGAAAGTATGTGTTGTAAATATTGACGTGGTGATTGATCAAGTGATGTGTAAATTGATTTGTCCGTAAATGATCGACTGAATTTTTGATTAGATTTAAACTGTTCAAAATGTTAAGGTTAGAATTGAGTAGGTGCATGGTTTCCATATTCCACACCACAGGTGTACAGTATTTTCACAGTGGTAATGTTATGAATCGAGATAGGATACATGTCCGTAAAGTTGTAGCGCATCGCTTTTCAGTGTTCAATATGGCCGGCACTTTTCCGTTTACTTAGTGAGTGTGCTGCAGTTAAGAGCATAATTTTTACGGAGAATTTCGTCTCTAGTCTTGAATTTTGCTTCATTTGCTCTTCAGAAAGGGTTTTTTGTGGAGATTTCAGTAATTTTACAGTTGAAATCATGAGTCAGTTGAAGCTAGACCACCATAGAAAACCTGGAACACTTGACGACCGTTTCGTCCTATTGTGGGACTCCTCAACAATGAGCATCTACGGTCCAGCCCTGAGAGATTCGAACCTATGACCTATCAGTCTCGCGCGCGAACGCTTAACCGCTAGACCACTGAGCTGGCATCCATCTGCTTTTCAGCAAGTCAGGATGCGCTACAGTGAGATGTTCGTGGAAGACATATTTAGATAAATCTAGGTGATTAAAATGAAATCCTCTGCAAAACTGTGCTTTTAAATACAGAACTCATTTACTAAATGAACTGGGAAATGCTCAAAAATGTTAAATATCGTATTTTTATTGGACATTAGAAAAGGATAGTTATCGTTTCAATATGAACACGAATATCAAGTCATTCTCGTTAGAATCTAGGAAGGAGTTTTAACCTTGCTACATTTTCGATCTGTCTTTTCACTAGTAAATTCCTTATATGTAGAGAGAAAATTGTCTCGATCTAAATTATTTAGTACAACCTCAAGATTTGTAACATGTGAGTTCGATGAAGAATGAACGGGCTTTAGGGCAGGGAAAAGGAAACTATCTTACCATTGACCTATGACCTGAAGGGCGGGTGTGTGGATAAAGAAAACTGTAACTGTTTTCCGACTTATTCTTCATTCAAACTAGCTCAAAAAGGCATATAAATATATGATTTACAAGAAATGAGAAGAATACAATTATATCTTAACTAGGATATTAGAGTAGAAAAAATAGGATACAAGGGTTACTATTACATTGCATTAACTTCGGAATAGCAAAGAATATCAGAGTAACTTATACACTAAACGAAACTTTATAATTCAGCGATTAAGGCAGAGATAAAACTAAATGTTCGTTCTTTACAAATTAAGAACTAAGCAAGATAATATTTCAAGAAGTAGATTCCGTTGTTTGTCATCTTCTTCATTATTTCCCTATTAACACCAAGTCACTTCAAATTTTACGGATAATGGCTAACAAAAGCGGAAGGATAAACCTACAACTATATGCTAATTGATTATTAATATTTGACATCGAATAGCATCATTTTGCTTTACACCGTATATGAATATGTTAATTTGGAATTCCTACCAACATTTTAAAATATAATTGATGTTGCATGATCTTATTCATTATTATGCATTTAATTTTGATTATCCTTGAAAGTTTTATTAAAACGGAAGATAAAACTTTTATACTCTGTAACACTGTCTAAAATAATAAACCGGTGAAATTTCTTTTTTTAATTGTTAAAGGTCATCAAAAATGATTTATAATCAGAATGG
>NC_031496.1:23036296-23038043 GCF_000237925.1 Schistosoma mansoni
CTTCCAGGTTTTCAATGGTGGTCTAGCTTAAATGGACTCATAAATTTAACCACTAAAATTATTACAATCTCCACAAACCCCATTCTGATCATAATCATCATGTGTTCACAAGTGACTAGATCCAAGATGATTTCCTGGAGTTCTAGTGAGAAGCTGTGTTCAGTGGAGTTCAATCAGTGTTTGGTAGAGACATGTACGTACCTCAGTCAATGGATGAATGGTTGCACAGCCATTCATGAGTAGATGGAAGTTGGAGATTAACACTGTTCGATGCCGACTTAGTGGTCTAGAGGTTAAGACTTCATGCGCGAGACCGACAGGTCCTGTGTTCAAGTCTCACACGTTGGATCGTGGATGTACACTACTTAGAAGTCCCATACTAGGACGAAAAGGCCGTACAGTGCTTCTAGGTTTTCAATGGTAGTCTAGGTTACATGGACTAATGAATTCATCTATTAAAAATGACTTAATCACTAACTGATAACTGGCTCTACTCACAGTTTAAAATTTCCATATTTAAACTGAAATTGGTAACCTCATAAAAAAGTTGAATTACAAGAAGACTTTTTTCATTTACTGCTCGCTTAACGATATAACTAATTTCAAAATTAAATTATACTGTTCGCTTTACGATATAACTAATTTCAAAATTAAATTATTATTTAATTCTGTGGTCATATAACATCTAACTGGTTTATATATTGGAAAATTTACACTTTAACCCCAGTTAAGATTGATGTGAAATTTTAGTAAAATGTTAAAACATGACAAAGGAAAACTGATGAAACGTTTTAGTAAAATTGAGCTTCATCAGTGATTGTCTTTGAATATTTTAATAATATAAACTTGAACAGTACACGTGATCATCTTCTAGGTTGAATGAAATTGGTTCTGAGTAAATAAAAAGTTAATATTTTAAAAGGCATCATTTATTGCTTCATAATAACTAATGTATATAATAAGTAATTTTCAGTACACGAATACTTACTTACTTGCGCCTGTTACTCGCAGTGGAGCATAGGCCGCCGACCAGCATTCTCCAACCCTACCTGTCCTGGGCCTTCCTTTTTTAATTCTATCCAACTTTTGTTCATTCCTCTCATGTCTGTCTCCATTTCTCGGCGTAATGTGTTCTTTGGTATTCTTCTTCTCCTTTGGCCTTCAGGATTCCATGTGAGGGCTTGTCTTGTGACGCAGTTAGCTGCTCTCCTCAATGTGTGTCCTATCCACTTCCAGCAGTTCTTCCTGATTTCTTCTTCCACTGAAATCTGGTTTGTTCTCTTCCATAGTAGGTTGTTGATGACAGTATCTGGCCAACGGATCCGAAGTATTTTGCGTAGACAATTGTTAATAAACACCTGTATCTTCTGGATGATGGATTTCGTAGTTCTCCACGTCTCGGCCTCATATAGTAGAAGTGTCTTGACATTTGTAGTTCCAGATGTTCTTCAGTTGTAAATATGCTGCTCTTGCTTTGCCGAACTGCGTCTTCACATTTGCATCAGATCCATCTGTAGCCCCTTCAGGGGCTACTGGCTGTCCCAATCCCGGATAAAGGAGGAGGGTTGAGCATACGGTTAGCGACCCCATCCCGTAGAAAACTAACTCGCTGAAAAACGCTAACCAATACACAAATATTTAGATACTGAATGTTTAGAAGTAAAATAGCTTTTTAACTAAACAGTTAAAAAAAAGCAATCTGCCTTGGTCATCATAATAATGAGCAGAAAACTGGTTGATATATAAT
>NC_031496.1:23038243-23093784 GCF_000237925.1 Schistosoma mansoni
ATATTTGCTGATCGCAAACCGCATAACTCTTTCCTTGATGCATAACCACGATACTTGCCTGCCCCTCTAAAATCGTCAACCAAACTTCACTTCACTCTTTGCTCCTGACTTACACTATAAAACACGTTCGGATGACGATGCTTCCTATGCACTATCCACATAAAATATGATGACCTTCTCACCCCTTGAAATCCTGAGTCGACATATTACTGTACAACATACTGGTAAACATGCTACTGTTAGCATCGACAGAATATTACCAGCGTTTTCAGAGCACATAAAGAAACAAACATCGAAACCTTCCAAATCCGCATCAAAGCAAGCACCACATAAACTACCTGCAACAAGCAATACTTCATACCAAAGTTCAACGGCTACAGAAACTACTACAAGATCAGGTAGGAGAGTACACTTTCCGGATAGGTACGTAGCAACAACCATACTTATCTAGCCCGAATGCTACAAATTGTTCTCTATTTTTATTAACTGTTCTTTATTGGCCCCACGGATTGTCATTATACTTACTTTTAACTTCATGCAATCCTTATACACATACATAAAACGTTTCAACACATACAAACTGTTATTACAACTTAACGCTTATTCATCACATCAGATTGTACATTTATTTTATAAACAATTTTTTATCACTTTGTCGAACATAGATGTTAATAAAAAAATCTTTTTTTATAAAAAAAAACATCTACGTTCCGGATGGGAGCTTATGTAGCAAGCCCATTCAACTACTGTATTTTTTGTGTGCTCTCTGTAATCCTAACATTTAACCCACTGTAAATTTATGTGTGAGTCTGATTGAGCGCATGTGTCTGCAATTCAATCCTTAATCTGTTCTTTCATTGATTGTAAACAAAGACAATCAATAATTTATCCACAATCCATTAACACTCAAAAATTTTCACAAATAATGTCTTCCATATACTCAGCACCCAATTTCTGTCAAACTATTCGTTCATATATTGACAAATATTCATATAAAGTATATTTTCCATATTTCATGAATTTTCTCTTTCAATAATTATTTATTTAATAATTGAATTCATGAGTCAATTGAAGCTAGACTACCATGGAAAACCTGGAAGCACTGAACGGCCGTTTTGTTCTAATATGAGACTCCTAAGTAGTGTGCATCCACGATCCAACGCGTGAGACTTGAACTCAGGTTCTGTCAGTGTCGCGCGTGAACGCTTAACCTCTAGACCACTGAGTCGTCATCGAACGGTGTTATTGTCTAACTTCAACTATTTATTTAAAATACCGTTGTCAAATTTCACATAACAACTAATCAAATTCTAATAGACATATAATTAATTATTCATTGACCTTTCATTTATCACATCTAACTAAATACGTTTGTACAATTTTGAAAATGAGCTCATTCAAAAGAACTCGTCTACTGAATTAATTTTTTTTGTGTTTTTTTTGGATTAAATGGTTTATTCTAATGAATATCGAGTACTTTATCAAATTTTTTAAAAACCAGTTTTAAAGAAAAAAAAAGAAAATTTGAAACAGATTTTGTTTGTTTGTTTTAATATAATCTCATTATAAATAAATAAAATACATTTGTCTAGGTCATTCGTCTTACTTTATCATTATAATAGGATTGTTTTTCTATTCAATGAATCAATAATAAATTGTAAATACTAACTCTTTTTCATTGTTAATACATATTTAAGAAAGTAAATTATAAGAAAGGGGTGTATTGTGGAGACTTCAGCAATTTTATAGTTTAAATCATAAGTCAATTGAAGCTAGATCACCATGGAAAACCTGGAAGCACTGGACGACTGTTTCGTCCTATTGTAGGACTCCTCAGCAGTACGCATCCTAGATATACTTTATTATTAAAGGTCATTAAGATAAATAGTTCATTAATCATATCAATGATACAGTACATTTTGAAGAGAATAATTTTTTATATGTATCTAGTCAATGCCGATTTTATGGAAATCATACTGATAGTAAGATACTTCAATTGTATTAATATACATCAAACTGAGTAGATAGTCGAAAAGATGAATAAATTTATAATCAAAAATTGAATTGGAAACTTTGTCTCAAAGTAATATGATTAAAGGTGAAAATTAGTTGCTACAATCTTCTGACAAGTTAAAAGACTTATTCACTAGAAGGGGACTACTCTTTTACTAATCCTAATTCATTCAAGTTACAGAAATGTAATCTGATTACATAATTATTATATGATGCTTGATTAACTATTCAAATTATAGAAAACAATTAGTTGGATTTTGTTGACTTGAAATAATAAGATTTGTCAAAATGGCAAGTATTGTAATCTCTACAAAAGTTAGATTTAAGTTAAATTTTTGACTTTTTGTTTGGTAACAATAATAGACATTCTACTTAATCGTTTAAAGATCCCTCCCCATCTACTTAGATGGCATAAATCCATTTTAATAACTATGTTAATCTTCAGAGTCATTAGAACTTAAATTACTTAAAATAGGATTAATTATGAGATATAAAGTGATATTTTGATTTAGATTAGATTGTCATTATGTTCTTTGTTTTGTTGATATTTATTGGTAATTACTGTAATATTATAGATTTGAGATCATCAGTCAATTGAAGCTAGACCACCGTGGAAAACCTGTAAGCACTGGACGGCCGTTTCGTCCTATTGTGGGACTTCTCACCACTGCGCATCCACGATCGTACCTTGCGAGATTCCAGGTTTTTCATGGTGGTATAGCTTCAATTGACTTATGATCTCAACTCTATAAAATTACTGAAATCTCCACCGAACCCCTTCTGATAATTACTGTAATAATTATGGCTACACATTGTTTCCTTCTACTCATAATATTCAGTGCCAAATTATCATTTTTATATTAGTTTCAAACAAATATCAACTGATATAATTAGGATGATATGATTTTATCAACATGGGAATCAAATTATCATTTAATTGTGCTGTTTAAATTTATTGTATAAGCAAAATGGCAAGTGCAATACGTAACTTGGTAATAGTTATGATTACATCAATAATGGATAACAAGTTAAATTTTGATTTTTTGCTACGATTTAGATGGTAAAAGTGGTAATATTCACACTTACATACAAAATGCAATTCGCTTCGATATGTCATTCAACTTTTTACTATGTAGTACCTCACCTACACTTAAGTCTGTTTACGTTTTATCCAGTGAAGCCCTACAATCAACTAATTCACCAGACAGCGTGACAATAGTAACAATTTGTACATCATTGTGTTAGTGCTAATAACATGTTTGTGTGGTTGATCACGTGTTACAGCTTACACACATATCCCTCTTACTAGCTCATATATTAGTTGCTTAAATCGTTCGATGAATTTTCGCTTTCTTATACATATGGTCTTGAGTCTTCTAATTTCGTTCGTCTCTTAATTCGTTTCTGTATATTTTCGCTCTGTGTGATTGTGACTTAGTGACGTGACTGTTTATTAATAAACTGTAGTCGCCACTTCGTATTGTCTTCTGAAATTTATACACTTTTGATATTAGTTTCATAACGGTTGTCAAGACGATTGACATACGAAGCCTAAGAAATTATCTTGAATATAATCCACTACAATAATAATTAAGGTTAGAAGCAGAAAAATAAACAGAAAATTACTGTTGGCAATGTCACCAATTTTCTCTTTATAAACTAATCATTCAACTGTCAAAGTGATATCCACTCTCTAAAATTTAAAAGAGATCTTTGTGTATGTAATAATTAATCATTAATATGTAATTACTCGATTGAGGTTAGTCGCATTATTTTCATGTCCGGTACGTATCTATGTTATTCATCCAACCTATCTGTGTGCGCTACACTCCATATCCCCATAACTCCAAACCTTATTATTCACAGTCTATTGTTTACAAAACATTGATTATTAATAATTAAGAGGCACTTGATAGCTTTTTTTCTAGTTTAAAACATTCAAATAGTATAGAATTTCAGCTTATTAAAATAATAATCCAAAAAATATTCACATCTCGTAAAACAAACCAACCAAGTTTGACGAGATACTTTTGTTTTATCTTCATAGTTGCAAGCGTCAGTCAATTGAAGCTAGACCAGGACCCAGGACCTACCAGTCTCGCGCCAGAGCACTTAACTGATAGACCACTGAGCCGGCATCCGATGGTGTTTATGTCTAACTCTAACCAATCCACGAAGTTGAGCAATCGTTCACCAATTGTTTTCAGTGAGTTCCTATCTCACAACAGACGTGGTTTGAACTCCACTGGTCACTGCTTCTCACTACAACTCCAGGATTTATCTCTCGAAGTCAGTCACTAGTGAGAAGTCCCACAATAGGACGAAACGGCCGTCCAGTGCTTCCAGGTTTTCCTTGGTGGTCTAGCTTCAATTGACTCATGCTTGCAACTATGAAAATACTAAATCTCCACAAAACCCCTACTGATAATTTTGTTTTATCATTGATACAACTAACTTTACGTTACATGATCTTCTGGTAAGATATGAAGGAATTTCTTTAGAACCTATACATTAATAACTATAGAATTAATGGGTAAATGAGTGGAAATGTTTTTTAAAACAAATTCCCGCCAATTTTTTTTAAATTTTATTCGAATTTTTATTGGTTAAAATTTCTATAAAGTACATTAATATGACATAATTATATATCTTTCAATTGTTAGTTTATTAAAACAACAATTAAATCAAATATAATAATTAATTAATTAAATTTTTATGATTTTTTTATTTCAAAAAAACTTATCCAAGTCTTAATAATTCATGATTTTTTTGATCGAATAATTTACGTATAAAAGCCATATCACTATGGATTGATAAATCTCTTAGATCAGCACGTTTCGACATTTTTGGATGATGATTATAATAATAATAATCTTTGTAATAATTAGAACGATAATCCGAATATGGATTGAATGGATCATCATCATTGAATTTATTATTTAATGTAAGATATTCATCTATTGACAATTGAGATTTAGGTAATGATGGAGATGATAACACTTTTGGCAATGATGCTGATGATGATGACGATACCGATGATGGTGACGATGATGATGATGATGATGACGAGGTCGATAATGAAGGATACATAAAATTTCCATATGGATTCATTTCAATTGTAAAACAATAATGATAAGTTATACAGATACTTAAAATGAAAAAATAACATAGAGAATGATCCATTCTTCGAATGAAAACCTATATCAATTAGTTAATTAATCTTATTTCACAAGTGATATTGTAAAATTAGATATGAATTGGAACTAATGTGTTTTTTTAATAATATAGGAGAGGGACTTATGAATAATAAACAATAATAATACTTAAGAATGGTAAATAGCATAGATTTAAAGATAGATAGGGGCAAAAACTTGAAATGTTCAATATTCATTTATATAATTATGATTGGTAGATAAGTTTGAGTTGAATTTTGAAATTCCGATTGGTTTGATTGGCTTATAGTGAGATTACTAGTTTAAGTTAAAAGATTATAAAACAATAAAAATAAACCGGAATTGAGTGTCATATGAATAATAATCTTATAAGGATTGATAATTTAATCATTCTGATAAGGCTTGATCTTTCACTTTGTATTATAACAAGATGAATCGTTGTACATAAGTTAGGAGATTATGTAATCACTTAAATAAGTTGATAGAATGTAGTTTGATTAAATGTAGACTGCTTACAAAACAGAAATTACTGACTCGAAATCTTTAATAAATGAATATGAGAGTAAAGAACTGGTCATTTAAGAAAAAACTGTTTTGTGTGGAAAAGCGATGAAAAAAAAGACTATTTGACATCAAATAACTGTTATATCTTGTGTGGCTTGTGTGCCCTTTTTAATGTATAACGCGATGATTCCGCCAATTAGAGAGCAGGGATTTATCGATCGGATCAATGACACACGAAACCCGTACGAGCAGCCTAGAGTCCTTATGGGTCCTGCTTTCTGCCTAGCCCAGTCAGTTAAGTACAGAACACCAATAACAGCCTCTACAATATGAATCATTATTCTCAAACATACTAGGTTTATATACCAATCAAACTGACCACATCGTACCATAAAATAGAAAATAACATTTGTACAAGATTTAGCCAAATGTGGCTATGAATGTGGGGAATAGTAATTAATAGACTGGGTATAACTCAAGAATGGTAAATCTTATAATACTAGTCTATGGGTCAAAACATAGCTTATAATAAAAGGAACTTGAATACGAATAGTTAAGTTACTTAACGATTATACAATAGGAAATATACGTATCATATTGTTGCATAAAGAGTCCTTAAAATTTACCATTCATAATTCTCTTCGGGATATACCAATAACCATGAATAAAATTTATTTAAAATGTAAATAATAATCATAGGATAGTTCATTGAACAGTCAACAAAGTATAAACCGAATTATCAGGTTAACTTACTACTTGACTTAATATTACTTATACATACAGGTAATTAATTGACATTATTGTTTGACAAATGGAAAATATCCCTCAGTTAGTTCACTTTCCAAATATGATTTGCATAGTCAGTAACTCAGAATATTAGTTAGCAATTAGTTTAAGAACAGGAGGGGGCTTTGTGGAGATTCTAGTAATTTTATATAGTTGAGATCATGAGTCAATTGAAGCTAGACCACCTTGGAAAACCTGCAAGCACTGGACGGCCAACTCGTCCTATTGTGGGACTCCTCAGCAGTGCGCAATCACGATCCCGACTCGCGAGAGGTTTCCCATGGTGGTCTAACTTTAATTGACTCATGAATTCAACTATTAAATAACCCATATATATTTTTTTCTTACTAAATATTCAGATAAATTAGTCCATATCAACCAATATTTCCATAAAACTTACTTAATTTTCTCTATTTAAGCATAATCTTCAATTTCAACTTGATTGATGACTTCTAGCTTTTGAGATTTATTTTAAAGGAACAATAATAATGATAATGCGTTGATAAAATATTTCCGATCAAAATTCAATAGAAGTTAAAATTTATTAACCACCACCAACATTCTATATCCAAATCTATCCTTTCCAGTTGTTATTCATCCATCTAATGTATGCTTACAATTACAGACTCAGTGTGTTATTCGGCCTTCCACTTTTCAGTTTATCTTCAGGATTTCAAGTAAGCACCTGCCTCGTGATGCAGTTTGGTTGTTTCCGCAATATATGTCCTATCCACCTCCATCGTCTTTTACAAATTTCCTCTTTAGATGGAAACTGGTTTGTTCTCTCTCACAGTAGGATGTTGTTGATGGTATCTGGCCAACGGATATTGAGTATCTTGAGTAGACAACTATTTATAAATACTTGCACATTTTTGATGATGGTTTTAGTAGTTCTTCAGGTTTCAGTTCCTTACAGTAGGACTGTCTTGACGTTCGTATTGAAGATTGTGACTTTGATATTGGCTTGCATATAGTTGTTTTGAGTTCCATATTTTCTTCAATTGTAGGAATACAGCTCTTGCTTTTTCAATACTCGCTTTTTCATCTGCATCACATCCTTCTTGTTCATCGATCATGCTTTCCCAGGTACGTGAATGTTTCCACATCTTCCAGAGTTTCACCATCAAGTGTGACTGGGTTAAGGTTCTCTGTGTTGAATTTGAAGGTCTTTCTTTTTCCTTTTTATATGTTGAGGCTTACCGGCGTAGAGGCTACTGCTTCACTGGTTGCCTTCATCTGTATTTGTTCGTGTGTATGGGATAGAAGGGTCAGGTTATCTTCGAAGCCCAAATTTTCTAAGTAATCGCGAGCTGTTCATTGTATTCCGTGCTTCCCTTGAGGTGTGGTCTTCAGATCCAGCCAATCAACAGAAGAAGGAAGAAGGAGGAGAGTAGAAAGCCTTGTCTGACCTCGGTCCCCACTTGGAATACATCTATCAACTGTCCTCCATGCACGACTTTTCAATGTAATCTGTCCTATGAATTCCGTATGATATTGATGATCTTCTTAGCTACACCATAGTGTTGCAGAAGGTTCCATAAGGTTCTCCTATCCACGCTATCAAACACCTCATAAACAATGACGTTGATGTTTAGTGACGAATTCCATTAAATCGACTGCCCAACAATGATCCGTAGTGTAGCGATTTGGTCTGTGCACGACAAATCCTTGTGAAATCCGACTTGTTGATCTCAAAGTTGGATTTCTACTGAGTCCTTCATCCGGTTCAGCAACATTCAGTTGAAAAGTTTTCCAGGCACTGATAGCAGTGTGCTGCCTTTTTGGCTAAGTTCTCACACTTGCTCAGATCTCTTTTCTTCGGTATCTTGATGATGTGTTCTTCCTCCAAAATCTTCATGAATAGAACATAGAGCATGTTTGTAATTACTTCTATGTCCGAATTCAGTGCTCCAGCTAGTATTTAGTCGGGTCCTATTGCTTTCCCACTCTTGATTTCTCTGGTGGCTATCCTGATTCCTTCAGTTATTGGCAGAGTGACATCTATAGGAAGGTTGTGTATGCTGCTTCGATGTCTGGTGGACTCAGTTGAGTAGGTTTATTCAAGGGTTTTTAAAAGTGCTCTGTCCACCTGTCCCTCTGTTCTTGAATCTCAATGGTTGGCTTGCCTTCTTTGTCCTTGACCGGTTTCTCTGGTTTACTATATTTCCCTGTCAGTTTCTTCGTTATGTCGAATATGTTTCTCTTGTTTCCTTCTCTTACAGAGTTTACCTCTGTCGTTGTCAGGTCGTCTACGTATTTCTTCTTGTCAGTTCTAATGCTCTTCTTTACTTCCTTGTTTGCTTCTGTGTAATCAGCCTGTGCCTTGACTTTGTCTATTCTTGTCCGGCTATTTTTAATTGCTGTTTTCTTGTTCTTCTTTTCCAGAGTCTTGCCCAGGGTTGCGATAGGGATCCATTCTTTATGATGAAGCTTTTGGGGTCTCAGAATCTCCTGATACGTTGAAGTAAAAACATTGTAGTAGGATAGTACAAATTCATTTATTTCATGTTTTGTCTCCAGCTACTTTTAACTTGAAGTATTTATACTACTTAATCGGAAAAAAATAGAGTATGCCTAGATTAATCAATTTTGTTGAGAGTACTAATCAAAATATGAAGTCATATAGACCAGTCCTAAAGAAATATTTTATGCTCAACACGTCCATTCTCGAAGTTCTATCATTATTATCTAAGTTTGTGCAAGATTATACATTTTATCACTGACGAAATTTAGGTTGATGAAAAGATCCACACGCGAAAGATAAGTTTTTGAAGAGTTGAGTATAAATGTTAAATTCGTTAGGTACGTAATTATAGTCTAGTTAGTCACAATGATATATAATAAATATTCCTGACTAACATCAGTTAACATAGTCACTTAAGCATTAATTAGTCATCTGTGACCTGAATTCAAGTGTTAGAATAAATAGTTCTCAGAAAAGTAGTGGAGCTGCGTGTTGATTATAGTCAAACACCAATCAGGATGCCAATTTTCAAAACTGATGACAGACAAAGATTTCATTGATACGTCTGTGACCATATTATAAAACTGTACTTTTCCCTGCGTTCGCTGCTTGTAGACTGAATATGTGTATCAGTTTCACTAATGTCACTTCCTGTTTTCTATCAACACCAAATGGTCATTTTACATCAGATCTCAGAACTTTAGGAAAGTTGGAATGATTGGAAACAACTTGAAATAAAAAGAACAAGAAGTGTTAATAAATCAAATATAGATGCTTTAAACGATGGTGGTTGAATCGCCTAAACTATTGGTCCATTTTAAGAATTTGAACCTGACTTTACTAACTAGTTTTGTGAAATGAGCTTGAAATATGATCAACTGGTGTCGTTTCTTTAGCTCTTAACTTTATTACAAATTACATACTACATTGGTGGATAAAATCTAATCAATTCACTGTTCAGTTTTATAAATGAAATATCTCATTAGCCTCAATAACGTCTTGTTGAGAACATTCAAACATATATTACATATAATCAACTTATTTAAGACAATGGTGGACGGTGGCTTAATTTCGTGGATCAATTGGAGTTAGATATTAACACCGTTCGATGCCGACTTATTGGTCTAGATGTTAAGTGATCGCGTGCGAGACTGATAGGTCCTGGGTTCGAATCTCGCGGAGCGGGATCTTGGATGCGCACTGTCTAGGAGTTCCATACTAGAACGAAACGGCCGTCCAGAGCTTGTAGGTTTTCCATGGTAGTCTAGCTTCAATTGACTCATGAATTCAACTGTTTAATTTATTTATCTTAAATTTATACCAAGACAAAAAAATATTTTTATGCACAGAATTACATTGTCTAGAATATCTATCATTCTAACATAATGAAAACAAATTAGTAATAGGGCATAAGTGTATTTCATACTTCGGTGAATATGGAAACAAAATCTGAAAATAACAGGTATTTAATCTAAATGTTGATACATCTGTCATATATGACATAAACAAGCTTGATTTGTATTTCCAATAAAGAAAGTAACGAATTTTCTACCTCTTTTATTGTAGATTAGTTGTGTTTTTTTAACGCAATTATTTTCCTAAACATAATAGGTATAAGGTTCTTTTTATTCAGATTTATAAAGATTATTAAAGATCCTAGTAAATAGTATTAGTTTAATTTGGAAATATTTACATATGGTATAATATCTGTATTGAGAAACACTTGAATTTGAGTAAATATACTCGAATTAAGAGTATTCAAAGAGAAATATCAATGTTTCAAAAGCTAATCTTTACCAGTCAGTCGTAAACAATATGAACGTTGTCAGAAATGTGTCTTAGTAAAAACTGTCGCATTTCACTTGAAGAGGGGATTGTTTAGATAAAACAGAAATGGGTTAGATGAGTATTTTCAACAATAACAAGGAATAAATTATAGAAAACACAGTAGATAAAAACAATCATACGTCTGTATCACTGTAGCCTGTTTCGAATCATAGCTTCTTAGGTCTGAAGTTGCAGATTATGGTTATCCATTCTGTCCTAATCGAGTATTAGGTACCTCTCGATATAATTTAGTACAGCAGTTATTCACTTTATGGAATTGTTTTCATCTGCTTCTATACCAACATACTCTGAGATCTGTAGCAGAAAGTGACTGAACAAATGTAACACATACATATCTCATCTCAGCTGACGAAAGTCCATAGCCCTATCAACCGATTTATTATCTTTAAATAGTAACCTTAACCATTCTCACCATTACTCCCTAATAATTTTATTATATTCGCAGTAGTTCTAAGGGATATACAATATAATAATACGGCTTCAAAGTACGCATTTTTGGATTTATCCCTAAATGGACGGTCTTAAACTCATATCCCAAAGGTATTTCCATTTAACTATCAATGAATAAATTATCAATTAACTATTCTGCAAGTATAATACTGGTGTTCATCATTAGTACTTTTATCTAGGATGTCCTAAAATGTTTCTGTAAAAGTATTGAGATAGGTTAGTAGAACTTCTTCAATCTTTGAGTTTATTTTATGAGAGATCATATGATAATTCATGAATAACATTAATATGACAGAAACAGAAAATCTTCAACAATTCAGATCGGAGGAAAATTTTATATTAGGGAGATAAAAGCTCCAAATATGATAATCCATTACATTGAAAAAATGAACGTGGATGCCAGCTCAGTGGTCTAGAATTTAAGCGTTAGTGAAAGATACCGAATGTCCTCAGTTTCATTATCGGATGCGGGGTCGTGCATATGCACTGCTGAGAAGTCCTGTACCAGGACGAAATGACTGTCCAATGCTTAAAGGTTTTAAAGGATGGTCTAGCTAAGATGAATTCTCGACTTAAACTGTGAAGATTTGACTATCTCCATAGAATTCCTTGCAAGAATTTATTTATTTCATTAGATGGTTATTTTTCAGTTACTGATGCATTAGTAAGGTAATGAATAGCATTATGATAACAAAGATATAGCATAACTTTCGGTCAGTTATAATGAATCGATGAGTTACTGCTTAATTTTCAGTTTTATCCACTTCATGGATCTTGGCTTATTATTAAGACCTGATCACAAAAACTATTTTTAAAATGTGTAACAGCCAATAAAAAACATAAGAAAAAGAAAGTTTTAAGTTAACAGTTTTTTTCATATCAAATAAAAATCCCTAAGGAAATGTACTTTCAAGTAAACAATGGTACTTATATTTGTTGCGTACAAATAAGCATGAGATCATCAATGACTCTTTTGACTTATTTCTTAATTATGCCTCAGTCAAATCATCATTGTAATAAAGATATATTTGAGGCATAAATAAATCTTCAATATCTTGTATTTCTTCCTTAATATTATTTTCTTCAAGATTTTTCTCCATATCTAGTACAACACCATTATACTTCCATGTATATGAGGCAGCGTGTGAATTAAATTTTAAATAACGGACAAGAATGTCTGTAATGGTTTCTTCAACACATACCTAATCAGCAGAAAAAAAGAAATAATGCATTTAAAATAAGAAAATGGACGAGGTTTTAGAATAATACATTGCTCAATTTCACATTCTCAAAGCATCGACATAACAAAAAGTCTGCGAAGTAGCAAAAATGATACGTTTTTGAAGTAAACAGCTTAAGAAACGAAATCTTATTGTTCAGTCGGAAAAACCAAAATAGTTTGAGATTTTACATCGTAAATAAAGTCAGCAAATTTTTTACAGGTAGCATGATCAAATCAACAAGTTAGTATATATTCATTGTAAACATGTTTTAATTTTATCACCAAAGTTAGTCATGTCTTAAACGGAGGATAACAATTGGATTCGCGATCTGAGTTTAATCCTATTTGGAACTAGTCAGCTTGATGTACCTTAATCTCAGTGTTAATTTTCGCGGTTATAATTAAATCTGGTACCTGTTGCCTCAAATGCTAGAGCATTATGAACTAAGCTTTGGATTCTCAAACCAAATTATTTAATAAGTATTGTTATTGCTTGTATTGTGACTTGGAGGTGGGAACAGTGGTATGTATGAAACTGAAAGTTGCTGTGGTTTATTACAACAGAGAAGACCAACACCGTTGGCAGATGAAGATTTTTCTCGTTACCCAATACCAAAAGTCTTATTCCTTCATGAGAACAAAATACACTCACTTACATGCAGGTTTACCTGCATTATTTATCAGTTAACGAAAGTCGTAGTGAGTTGACACAACAAATATTACACTAGATTGATATGGATGATGTGTTTCACTGAACTGATGGGACAAAATGTCGTACGGAAATAATAAAGAAATGTAGTGTAATATAAATTGATGTCATAGTAGTACGTTAAGTTACTCACACTGCCTCACGTTGGACCCCTTCTTAATAGGTATTATCTTTTTCGAATTAAATGGTTACTACTTTTTGGACTAAATTTCACGACTTGACCTACTTGAATGGACGTCTCGGTAATACCTTTGTTCTTTCGACTAATTATTATTTATCTAGCAAGTAGCGATGGAATTAGGCCACACGGTCGTAAAACCAATCCTAAATACTGACGTTGAAACAACAAAAACCATTTTGTCTATTTAGAATATCGTACCAGATGAACATCTTGGTGTTTATCACGCTTAATAGCCTAGTGGACAGTTCTATGGGGTTCAAGGCAATAATTACTGGGTTTGAATTAAGTTGGTTCCGACTTATTTTCGTCTCTCCGGTCGACATCGACTTGACCTTAGACATGTTTTTGAAAAGATGAATCAAACAATATTTGGAACCATTTTTTTCTATAAAAACAGAGATTTATCAAACAGTAATTGACCCTTGTATATCCTGTGAAGAAAATTGGTTACTACTTTTTCAATTTATAACCATGCTAGACCTTTGTTTTAACGCAAAATAAATACTTAGATATGTTTAATGAACTAACTGTCTTCCTGTATTAATCTGTTCAATAAGCCACTGAATTAGGCGCACGAGGTAGTTTATATTCGATCAAATGGAAGAGTTAGTAATTGACTTTTAACTCAAAGCACATTTGTAATAGTTTACAAAAAGGAAAACAAACCTCAATTTCGTTTTCAAGTAGCGCAAGTGTGTTGAAAATACGTACAAATCTTGTCTTCTTAGTTAAGTACCCAACAATAAGTCTTTCGTCTTTCCACCAAGGTATACCGAAATCTGTAGCCCAATCTGTCGTTGGATAAGGTGGTGGTATGTGAACAAATCGACCATAGGGTGTGTAAGGTACGTAACAGTTCGTAACTGGATCAATGTGATGTCGAACGTCACCAGTTTTCTCATCAAACCAGTGTGATATATCTTTACCAGCTTCCTTTAAGATCGGTTGAAGAAGTATGCTGCCTAAAATGAACACAATAAATTGAATTTCATATCTACAAAGACTGGTCTACATGAATAGCTTCAAAAACATTTGACAGTGTTTTCACTTTACTCAATTTTTTAATCCATGTTATTTCATTGGACGCATTAAAACAGTTCCCAGGTAGTCACTTAAAAACCCATCACAATCACCAAAAATGTTGAGATTCAAATCTCAACAGGCTGATCAGCCTGCTGATTGTCTTTTAATGCACGTATAGTTTAGTGTAAGCTTTCCTTTATAAATTTTGTCAGTATTTGTCTCACTTTAATTTGGTTTCGTCTGTTCTTGGTCAGTTATTCTTGAGTGACAATCGAAATCTTGCTAGAATACTGTATTTTTAAGGCGGAAAATAGCTTCCAGCTTGTTCAAATTTGGCCTCATTCAAAATTAATCTATGACTGTTTGCCTATCCATTTTTACCAAAGCAAACCAGAAAGGGGAAACATGGATAAACATGCTGGAAATAAATAGATATTTCCCAAGAAAGTAAAAAGTAAAGAGTCAAAAAGTCCCTTTCTTTGTCTGCCGTGGGTAAATAGTCAGACATATCCTCTTTTGTCGCCATATGTTAAAAATGACGCCGAATTTACACCGAATCATCTAATTTTCCGATAAATGTACACCGGACTGTCTACTTTTCTAGACATAACTGAACTGCATCCTACACTTAGTTATAACTAGTGAATACCCTTTAGCGCATTACCAATCTATTTTCAATAATTTAGATGGACATTTATTCCTCAAAGTGCTGTGATAAATATTGCAGATAGATATTGCGGAACATAAAATCTTATTGAATGTAATCAGTACCTATTATTAATATGAGGGCTGAAATAACTCTGAAGTCAGAAAAACATATGATATGACTATTCCAAGCTTGAATGAATGTAATTCAGATTATATTCATTTACAAAGGTCTTAAATAGAATCGATACAGTCAACAACATTCACCCTTGTTCTGTGCGCATATCGGTGTAAGATCCCAAACATATCCAAGGAACGAGACCCAACAGTCCTCAGGTGAATTATGTGCTAAAACATCGTTTGGTGTAAAGTAGCGACTTTTCATTTCCCACTTCCAATGTTTCCATAGCTATATATATTAACTGATTTAAAGTAACACTACTTAAGGCACGATGTTCAGTCACAAATCTGTACAACAAACAATCATTGTTGAGCACAATTATCTGATGAGATGTTTTCACAACTTTTATTTCAAGGTATACAACATAACTTACATATGAACAGTGGAAACCTCAGTTGTGGTTAATTAGAAAAATACAAAGGCGGATAGACTTTTAAATGACTTTAAATAAAGTATTTTACGTAGTGACAAACAGTTTCTTACTCTGTTGGATGTCCTCATTCGTAAAGGCTTGATTTTACACTGGAGCGATTCCCATAAGATATACTGGTTACCTCGGAATAGGACAATACTGGTAGGGAGTAACTTTCAGCAATTCCACCTGAGGGAATGTAATAAGGTGCTAATGGTTGGAAGTAAAGGTACGTTCGGCTTTCGGAAGACGTAGAGGAAAGTGTGATTTCCAGGCTGATTATCAAACATGTGAGGAGTTTATGATGTCATGGAAGTGCGTGATCTAATTATACTTGGTAGTGTCCTTTACAATAATTAGTGTTTATCTCGCTGCTGAATGTACACAGGACCAACTATTTTAAGTAGCTATTTACCACTACGTGTTGAGTTTTATATTTTTCCAGTTTTATGTTGTCTACTGTTCACTCAACTCCGCCTGTATCTCTTCTAGAGTTACTGCCGGTCCCAAGCCCGAGTAAAGGAGAAGGGTTGGGCATGGGGTTAACGACCCCATCCCGTAGAAAAACCAACTCGCTAAAAAAACGCTGACCAGAAAAAATAATTCAAAGTACTGTTCACTCAGGTCTACTCCCAGTCTTCAGTAATAAGGATAGGAAGTCTATTGACCTATATTAATCCTTGCAGTTTGTTACACTGTCGAGATCCAATCTCGTTTTGAATATATAAACAGAAGGTGCTGATATTACGTGTTCTGGCAGAGAATTCCAGTAATTCACTACTCAGTGCGAGGAACGAAACTCCAGACGTAGACGATTTGATCTCGGTTTTTGGACTTTCTCCGAATATCCTCTCAAATGATCAGCCCTAGACGGGAGGAAAAGATAGGACATGTTAGTACCAAGGTCATCGTTCAGGATACGATATGCCAATATTAGATCACTCCGTATTCGCCGGTAAGATTACGGAAATACGTTGAGGTGTCTCAGTCTGTCTTCATAAGATAGGCCAGATAGACCTTTTACCATTTTTGTCCCGCGGCGTTGGACTCGTTCCAACATATCCGCCTCATATTTGAAACAAAGACTCGCTGCTTGAATCCCATATTGCAAATGTGGCCGCACGAAAGTTGGGCATAATAATCTAAACATTACCTCATCCAGATACCGGAAAGATCTACGAATAGACCATAATACCTTATAGCCCTTTGCAGCAGCAGCAGCCTTACAGTGGCTGGATGTTTTGAGATCATTGTTTAGTATGACTCCTAAATCTTCACAGTCTCTTCCTTTGAGTAACACAAATTCATATATTGTATAGTAATTATTTAGTTGCATCACCACACTCTTGTTAGGATTCACTTCCAGTGACCACCCGTTCATCCATGCCGCCAATCAGTAGAGATCATCCTGTAATACTATTCTATCTGACATGATGTATATGGGTCTCCAAATTTTTATGTCATCGGCGAAGAGTAGGACGGATGACCTAGCTACAGTTGGTAATTCATTTCCATAAAGTAAAAAGAGAAGGGGACTGAGGATTGTACCTTGGGGAACTCCACTTTTTACAGGTCCCTACGATAAGAGAGCTCCATGTATTCTTACCCTTTGGAAAAAAGATATTGTCCTTCCACATAGTTTATAACAGCCATCCGAACAATTTTTTCCATCAGCTTTACAACTGCACTAGTTAAGCTAACGGGTCGATAGTTACTAACTAAATCTCTACTCCCAGCCTTATACACCGGACTAATCATCGCGTCTTTCCAGTCTCCGGGCAATCCGGACTGCCACAGGGACAT
This sequence comes from Schistosoma mansoni, assembly GCF_000237925.1. NCBI lineage: Eukaryota > Metazoa > Platyhelminthes > Trematoda > Strigeidida > Schistosomatidae > Schistosoma > Schistosoma mansoni. The sequence goes on from NC_031496.1 coordinate 23,055,658, forward strand.
ATCAAACAGTATCGCTTCAGCTTTTTCGATACAATATCCTGCTAATATTAGTGGATTTTCTTGTACCAAAAGTGGTGGGATTCCATCACTTCTCTGAGTTCGCCACTTTATATATGACAATAACCGTTTAGGACTAAATTTACAATCCCTAACCAATTATTTTTCATATAACCGTCTAGTCTTGCTAACTAACGCCTTACAAGTATTCCTAATCTTACGATAACTGGATCTGTACGGTTCTAAGCTAGTAGAGATGAACATATTCCAGTGCTTTTTCCTGCGTCTAAAACCACCACCATCCCAAATAGTCCCGATATGGCTGTCCTGAGTGATGAAAAATGGACGGCAGTACGGAGAAAAAGAAAAGAAAAAAGCGAAAAGTAATAGGCACTTAGTTGGCAAGTCATTGGTGAACTCTCATTCCGAGTCACTCAGTGCACTACCACACTCTGATGGTAAGGCCGAACACCACCCTAGCGTGACTGAGATGAACTTAATCTCATCAAATATTATTGTGAGTAATTTGCTGGAGTCGAAAGATCCAAATCCCCAAATTAGACACGCCCATGATTTGGAGAGGCTCGGAGAATATATCCGTAGCATATTACCAGATAACTCCAAAGGTGTTCAGGTCGAAAAATTGGTTAGAATAGGTAAAAGGGCTGATGGTAGTGTTCAACCCCGACCATCCAGACTCCTTAAGGCAATCCCAGGGTCGGAGAAACAACGTGACCTTCTGTTAAGTAGCGCTCGTAGTCACGACAATTCTGACATTCGAGTAAGACAAGATATGTCTCTTGAAGATAGAATAAAAGGGAAGACAGCACTAGCTGAACTGGAAACCCTTCGACAAAACGGTGAGAATAATCTCCAATTGGCCGGTTTTTGAATTGTCATGTCTTGGAAGCGAATGCTACAAAGGTCTGTGTGGATAGATCGTTCTCCCTAGGAGTTTTATATTCCAACGCTCGTAGTCTAATACATAAGTTCTATGAACTAGGAGCATTAGTGGACAAATTAAGGTCACTCATTGTAGCTGTGATGGAAACTTAGTTAGTCCATGACTTCGATATTACCCCAGAATTATCCGGATACCACTGCTTAAGAAGTGATCGACATAGATGTAGGAAACGGAGTGGCGTCCTTTCATACATAGACAATTATACAAATATCCGATCCTCCGTTCGCGAATTCCATGATAGTGGAGCTTGTGAAGTCATTAGCTGTGAGCTCACTATCGGATTTCGAACATTTGTACTCGGTGTCATCTATCGCAGCCCGATTCACTTAGCTGATGACTTTATTTTAGAGCACTTTCGGCTATGGAGTGCAAATAACAAATGCTTGGTATTGGGAGACTACAATGCACCTGACATTAGCTGGACTGAGATGACCACGAAAAGATCTATAAACTCCTTTGATAGTAGGATCCTGGTAACAATAATGGAGCATGAATTAGTACAACATATATCCAAACCTACACGTTTTGGCGTAAACCGAGATTCTCTGTTGTACTTGGTAATCACTCATAAGACTGAGGATATTGTCAACCTAAACACTCTTCCCTCGTTAATGGAAAGCGATCACGCTGTATTATCATCCACGTTTAGAGCTAGTGACATGATATACGATCAGATTAAGCCTCGCCCAAACATATGGAGAGCTAACATAACAGACATTCATGAGTTTGATGCTAAGACAGATTGGTCAGTAGATACTAGCTAATCAGTTGAAGAAGCATGGTCCATATTTAAAGTCAAGCTTAGTTCAGTCACGTCCTCGTTCATACCATACTTGGTACCACGTAGACCTAATAATAGTCCACCATGGATAAATAAACAAGTCCACTGAAGATGCATGACTACTCATGTCAATATCTAGTGGTGATTCACTCCCCGTTAGTTGTAACGGAAATTTCACTTTTCTATCAACCACAGTAGTTTGTTTAACGCGTCTTGTAACAGCACGTACAAAACTGACGCAGTCTTCAGTGTCAGTACTTATGTTACCAGCGCAACCACTATCGTTCTTTTTACAGGCTGAAGCTAATAGGCTCACAGCCTCGTGGATTAGTATCGTCCTATTTGTACAGCAGAATATGCAAAGCCAATGCGAGTTAGGCTCAGAGCATCTTTTGTATGCAGCGGGACCAAGGCGGGTACACATTTTGTGGAACCACTTTTTACATTCATCACACTGCATCCCTTCATCCACGTTATGAGTTGTCATTTCCATCTCTACTGTATATTGTCATTCAGATTGTGTGGATATAACCGATTTAAAAATGTCGTACAAATTCATCTTGAGAAATATTGTGGTCACATCGAGTGAAAGGATTGGGTTTATAAAGGAATGCTAAACGAATTTCAGTACGAGGTATACAGAACTAGCTTTCGGCGACGTTACACGTCATCTGAACGTACTCAAAAGGAAACTTAGTTCACCTTAGTTCGGTAATGTATGACAATATGTAGGGGCATTAGCGTCTACTGGTTAACCTAATGATGATTGTTGATGGGAACTGTGAGGCATACCAGCCTTACCTAGCAACCAATGTGTTGTAGCGATAGACAAATCCCCGAAATCAATAGCTCCGTCAGTGTTCGACATTGGATGCTGACCACACTAGTTTTAATGGACTCATTTATCTGAAGGCGCTCGGCCATGTATCTGCACCAGATCACGTTTCAGAACGGCGTGCGAAACATCTCCTACGATATTTAGCTTGATTAGGTCAGTCACCTCTCGATATACTGATAAACAATCAAATATATCTTCCAACCTACTCGCTTCTGACTTTTGATTTCACTGGGTGGGCGCAATCCAATTATAGAACCTGATACTGGTCAAGTTTTGTCAAGCTACAATACCTGTAGTATCTTCAGTGTAATCTGGCTTATCCTTTCGTGGAAGAAAGTAAAGCCATTTTTTGGGTGATAGACGATCACTGGCAGAGTAATGCGAAATAAATATTGAAGATGCCACAGGTTTTGTAGTTTGACAACACTACCAGTAACACCTATTATGAATCGTACTCACCAAGAGAAATTAAAAGACAGAAGCGAGGAGGTTCGAAGATATATTTGATAGCTTATCAATATATCGAGAAGTGACCGATCTAATCTGGCTAATGATCCCAGGGAATGATGAGCGTCTCCACTCGTGATCTTTTGCGGATGCATGACCGAGCGCCTTCAGCTAGATGAGTCAGTTAAAACTAATGTGGTCAGCATCCAATGTTCAACACTTACAGAGCTATTGACATTGGGGATTTATTTACCGCTTCAATGTCCTATCATTACTACTTAAGACTGAAGTGATAATATCAACTGATCGAAAATGTTGCAAATAGGAAAAAAACAGGAGATTAACATGGCGAAATTCACATTCATTATGACTGGTAATTATAATGCCAGTAGATGAATTAAGCAATCTATTTGTCAGAGGTAGATGACCGACATTGTCAAAAAAGAACAAAACTGGGCAAAATTAAGTCTCGACAAGAAAATATGGAGTTGCTCTCTCTCACATCCTGAAATGGTGTCTAGCACTCTATCAAGTTCCACATTTTCGACTTATTGTTTTAGTATTGGATACTGAATAAGGCGAATGGATGAAGGCTTCGCTACACAGGGATGATAGATTTGGTGAACGATTTTCTTACTAATACAGATAAGGAGGATATTATTAAATGCATCAAAGGCTTAGTACACTACCCCCTAAAACAGGACAGATTGGGCTTCAGGGTTACTAGAGAAGATGAAAAGCTGCTCTATGACAAATACTTCCATCAAATAATGGGCCACGCTTTCAAGACTGTCAACGACTCACCAACGACTGAAATGTTATCATTGTGTGGGTATTTGACGGAGTTTTCGAAAAGCGATATTTGGCTTGAATGCGCCTGCAACATGTTGTCGCACAATGTTGTACCTACAGCAGCCCATTTACTTTTAGTTGAATTAGAAAAGTTTTTCTCAGAGTTAAACAGAGTACCAGATTTTATTTCTGCTTGCATTGATGAAATTGCCGCAGATAGCCCACAATTCTTTCTGGAGTCACGTGCCAGGTTATTGGCTAACGTGCCTCACTATGTTGCTAACGTCAAACGTGAGAATCCCTCCTACTTCACTGATAAGAGTCATTTTGTCAAGAATATTTTGTCGGCCTTCAAACTTGTTTCCGATATATCGCAGAATACTTATCGGCTTTTAGGACTAATTGTTAGTCATCTATGTTTGGCTGGGTATTCGAAATATGTATCAGATTTTATTGTTGAACAGATACAACATTATCCCACGGACATTTGGTCTAAATTACTTCTGCACACCAGCGCAAAAAGTATGGAAATATGTTTGGCTTCACTCGCTAAGGAATGTCCAACTCCACAAAAATATTATGCGTTGTTATCAGGATTTTTTGAAACGTCATCTCCTATTTTTGACTCGTATATGAGGTTATGTCGTCGTCTGTTCTACATCCGCCAGTTTAAGACTGGAAATACCGTCAGAAACGTTTTCAACTCGTTTTTCATGGCTGTGTCAAAGTGTGAAACGCTTGAAAAATCAACCAATTTAGCTACCCGAGTTGATGAAGATTTGGGACTACCTGCTCTTCGCGTATGGTCAGACATAAACTCTATACAAACGGCTTCCTTAGAGAGACGCATTTATTTGTCGCAAATATTGATTTCATGGATTATTGATTTTCGAAACCCGGTGCGTGCTAATTTATCCATCAACTTATCCTATGACCATTTATTACCTGATGTTCTGAACGGAATCAGTAACCACCTTGGAAGTCCACGAATTGAAATTCGTACTCTTGGTATGGTTATAGGTGAGTGGATTGTGAAATTTTTCAACTGGAGTCCTGGTGATGAGAATCAGAAGTTGAAATTTGAGTATGAAGAACTAAATTTTCTTACCCATATTCGACCGTATTTTGTTCCTCTGGATGAGGCTGTCGATGTTGAGTCTGGTGATCATAATTCAGTTCCAGTGCATACACTATCAAATATAGAGTCTTCCAAAATCGCCCTTAATTCACTTGAATGTAGTAAGTTTTTATTTTCAATAACCGTTTTTGGCATAATCTCACTTGATTGGCTGCCGATTTCGATAATATTCTAATTAAGGAATAACACACCTGTGTAGTGAGTGATAATAGTTACTGATACTGACAGTCCATCCAAGTTGCGTGCAACTAGACTCATTACGTCCTACCATGACAGGAAACTTGGCTATTGATTTTTCAAACCAAAAGCTGTAGATATAATGTTAATTTAGATATTAGCTCTAAGGAAAATACCGTATTTATGTTCTAGGAAGGACCGGACATTATTTCACTCTAATTTTGATACTTTGTAACAACAAAATCCTTTTCAGCGGAGTGGAACTTAGTGAAATATAGCCTTTTTAGTCCAGGACCAAGACGGGTAAAGAAAGTTATTTTTAATGGTAAAAAGTCACGCAGAAATTATGTGACAGTTATTATCGTTTTCACTCAAACTTTAGAAGTACCCCAAATAGATGTCTCTTGAATATTTTTACTGGGTAGTTTATAGAGAAATCTCCCACTGTGTAGATATATGAGAAGTAACCAGTACCCAGCAGCTTATGAATATTACCCTGTTGTTTTGATATCACTTCCATCTTCCCGATTGTCGTCTGTAGTAACTAACCTTTACTACTTACCATTCTCAATATTTAGCTCTGGGTGTTTGGAGTCTGTGGTAAATAGGAGCGTTGACTCCAACTTTCTGATGAAACTTCCAATTATCTACCACTTTGTTAGATCGAAAGAAATATTTAATTTGCTCACATTAGCATCATAAGATGCGAATTTGCATTTCTTTTACAAGTAAAGGGTCGTCCAGAAGTCATTTCCAGCTCCACTTACTGAGTGTGTTGAGTCAAGTAGTTTTATGTAAAGTCCTCCTTAGTCAAAGATTTAGGATAAGGTTTCAACAAGTACGGCGCTAACACGAAAATTACTCACAAAAAGGTCGTGTGTGACCGACATTAAACAGTTGTTCCTTGGGCACTGCGGTCACGCTCTCAGATCACTGAGACCACTTCTAATCCGATTTGCTTTTCAGGTACCTTCAGAAGAACCCTTTCCACGGTGTGAGCAACTGCGAAGTAATAACCGCCCTCATGCCTCAAGATCACTGTATCCATAATCAATCTCCCTCTTCAATTCCTATTATTTCTCCTGCATCGATTTTCAACACTAAACTTGCTCCTCAAGTGTCACCATAGCCAACGATTCTAGTGCGCAAAGTACTGTCCCAAGTCTACTGAAACCTCGCTCCGAACTACATATTGGAGGCTTCAACGTACACATCCTATGTCAAATCGACCAGCAGACCTCCTTGGCTAAAACCCTAGAACCTTGTACCATTGATGTATGCTGTCTCCGAAACACGCATACAGGATCCTAGTGTGGCCATTCGCTTGACCTCACCTCGCCAAAATGGAGAGCCGACGAGATACACCCTCCGTGTATCTGGCGACCCTATGACTAGTTCTCGTGGACTTGCGGGTGTAGGTATAGCACTTAGTACGAGAGCAGAACAAGCACTATTAGATTGGATCCCCGTTAACAGTCGCCTATGTGGTGTCTGACTAAATGGCTCCGTAAGAACGCGGAAGAATAGGGACACACGTCGTTGCCTTTCCGTCGTTTTTGCCTACGCTCGCGCTGACTGCAGCCCGGATGAAGTGAAGGACGACTTTTACAGAAAGCTCTGTAAACTTCTTCAAAAAACTAAGCGATCAGACATAGCACTCGTAGTGGATGACTTTAATGCCCAATTAGGCAGCTTAAATCAAACAGAGAGAAATTTAGGTGTGTTTTAGTATTCCGGCTCAACGAACCGATAATGGTGATCTTCTGTTGCAATCGTTTATTTTTAGCAAGCACTAATTTTAAGCATAAGGAGAGACATCGTCTAACATGGCGACCACCTGCACCAAACCAACGATAGACTGAAATAGACCATATTGCCACCAGTCATCATTGGAGGGGCTCGATAGAAGATTGTCTCTCGTACTGGACGCATAAAAACCACAATAATAAGATCCATTAGGATTGAACTGGGGGATGAGAAAGCCAAAAGTAAGTTCTAGGAACAACTGAGTTGACATCTAGGCAGTTGTGTAAACGAGACCGACCCAGATGCTGCTTGGAAAGATATACGAACAGCTGTGAAAACAGCAGTAACATCTGTTAGTAATTTAGACCAAAGGGTTCCAAAGAACCAATGGATTTTCTCTAAGTCTATTTCACTGATGGATTCTCGTAAACTCATCCTATCAGGCTCTGAACACGATGAAGAGCGAAGCAATTCAGATCTAGGTTAACCAAAAGTCTACGGAACGATCGTGAGCAGTGATGGGCAACGAAAGCAAAAGAAATGGAAAAGGCAGCGGCTGTAGGCAACACCAGGCAACTCTTCAGACTAATAAAATAAACCGAAATTAGGAAGTCGATTGTAAGCGAGACAATCTCGGAAGAAGACGACACTCTTATCTGCTGTCAGCTCAGACGTTTAGGACGATGGGCGGAACACTTTAGAGAATGGTTTAGCTGGCCTTCAGCTACTCTACAGTTACCCACCATTCCTAAAGAGTCTGAATGGAACATTGAAGTAGGTCTCCCGACTCTAGTTGAAGTTCAAAAGGCTATAGCTAATTTGAAATAAGGAAGAGCATCTGGTCCAAATGGGTTGGCTCCAGAGTTATTTAAATAAGGTGGTCCAATTTCAGCGATTAGGTTGACTAATATTTTAGCTAAAATCTGGGGGTTGGACGTAATCCCATCTGACTAGTCGCAATCACTGATTGTTCCAGTATATAAGAAGGGGTCCAAATCATCCTGTGATTAGTCTGACTAACATAGCATCTAAAATACTAGCCTCAATAATTATCGGGCGCCTAACTAAGACTCATGAACTGCAAACACGAGAAAATCAGGCTGGCTCCAGACCTGGTCGTGACTGCATCGACCACATATTTACCATTCTTCAGATCTTAGAACACAGGCATGCTTATCGGCGTCAGACAGTGATAGTTTTTCTTGACTTAAAAGCAGCATTTGACTCTGTAGACCGAGAGGTTCTATAGTGGTGTCTGTCATTGAAAGGCGTGCCTGAGAAGTACATAAACCTTGTGAAGCCTCTTTACTCGAACACTACTAGTCGAGTAAGAGGTTATGGCGAACTGTCATATGATTTTACAACCTCAAGTGGTGTCACGTAAGGCTGTTCACTACCACCATTTTTCCTAAACATCATTATAGACCTACTGCCGGGAATAATGCTCTCATCATCTGAATTTTCGGGAATCTTTTTCTTACCAGGAGGTTCACTTATCGACTTAGAATACACACATGACATAGTCCTGTTTGGTGAAGACGCGGATAACATGCATAGTCTTTGGGTAGTACTGAGTAACAATGCAAGGATTTTTGGCATGTGCTTCTCCCTCTGTAAATGTAAATTGTTGCTCCAGGACTGGCCTGCGTCAACACCTGAACTAAGGATAGGGGGTGGGTGAGTAGTCGGACGCGTCGACAACTCACTTATCTTGGAAGTCTGATTAGTCCTAATGGGTTGGTGTCTGACGAAATCTCTATACGGATTCAGAAAGCTCGTTTGGCTTTCGCCAACTTACGTCATCTATGGCGAAGGCGAGATGTCCGTCTATCAATAAAAGGACGAGTATACTGAGCAACAGTCCGTTCTGTCCTACTTTACGGCTATGTAACGTAGTCATTATTGGCAAAAGCCAAACGAGCTGCCTTCGATTCGTTGGACAGGACTGTCCTCTGGGATTTTCTATTGAAGAAGGGTGTGCCCTTGAAGGTTATCAGCATCTTAAAGGCCCTGTATACAAACACCTCAGGCACAGTGAGGGTATACAACCACGTTACTCCATTGTTCCATTCAAGCAGTGGGGTTAGGCAGGGTTGCCCAATCTCACCATTCCTCTTCAACTTTGCCTTCGATGACATTTTGGAAACAGCTCTGATGGACGTAAGTAATAGCGGCGTGGATCTGCTGCCTGGAGAAAGACTTCTCGACCTTGAGTATGCGGATGATATTGTCTTACTGTGCTATAATACCCAAGACATGCAATCCGCACTTAGTCAGTTGGCAATCAGTGTCCGTAGGTATGGTATGTGCTTTGCACCTTCAAAGTGCAAAGTACTTCTACAAGACTGGCAGGATTCTAATCCTGCACTCACCCTGGATGGTGAGCGGATTGAAGTAGTTGAGAAGTTCGTGTATCCGGGTAGCTGCATAAGTGCTGGTGGCGGCGTGAGTGATGAGATCGATGCACGTATAATGAAAGCCAGAGCGGCTTATGTCAATCTGAGCCATCTTTGGCACCTTCGTGATGTTAGCCTAGCTGTAAAAGGTCGGATCTGCAACGCGTCTGTGAGAGCAGTTTTGCTCTATGCTAGTGAAACCTGGCCTCTTCGAGTTGAGGATGTTAGTATAGCTCGAATGGTTCATCACGATAGGCAAGCCTGACCACCACGTCAAGGTAGCAGCAACCGTCAGGGTCTCCACAATCACTTGACTGTAAAAGGCTATATGCTTAAACCTTCGTCACCAGTTTCTTTTTCCTAGACTTATAAGATATGGCCTCTGAGCTTATGATTCTCAATGGCTGATTGCTGCTGTCCTTAAGGTTATTCGTGTTCGGTAAAACTAAGTACATTGGAGGTTTCATATTATTTGGATATTAAGAAGGTCATCATGCTATGTTAATTTATTTCATAACGGTTCCTATTAGTTTTGCTTGCGCCATCTCAACAAACTCCATATTCACCCTTGTTTATTGACTAAGAAGTTGGTGATACGGTTACTTTATATCATAGTATGGTTGCTTAGTTGAACTAACATCCACTCCTGCACCATGAATACCTGGTTAAAGTTCCAGGGGAACTATTTGGGATCGTTCTCAATGAAAGCCAATAATATTCCCTCTTTAGTTGTCTTTTGTTTTGTACATTGTTAATATTGGAAATTATTAGTAACAAAGGTTTCCTAAATATACTGTATGTAATCGCTATGTATTTGATTGATATGCTTTTCACCTTGAAAGTGTTTATCGATAGTCCACATACTCTAAATCTTGCTCATAGTTTAGTACGTGAGTCTACATTACTTTGGTCGTTGAATTGCTCTCATTCATCCATACTCATATATAATATTGTCAGTCCTTGATAAAATATAACTTATGATTGTATACTCACTAGTATTTTACCAAAATTAAACATCACTCTGTTTATCAGTATATTAATATAATCGAAAACTCAGTCTAACGTGTAACTACCTCCCATATTAGGCTAATTTTCCTGTCTCACTCGCCTTGCTACATGACATTGGTGCATCTAAATCCTTTATATTCTTTACACTTGTCACATGAAATATATTGGGATTAATTTTAAGCTTTATTTTTCCACCTAATTTACAGTTCATTATCATTGAATTTTTAATATTACCTTTTCCAATCTACTGAAATTTTGATATCTCAACTACTTCTTGTTATTTTAGAGATAAAGAACGAAAACTGTGAAACTGCGAAACAAGCTGTACATAAACTAGACAGTGATGATGATCCAGATAGTGATAGTGACTCGTTGACACCACTCCCCTCGATTAGTTCTTCAAATTGCAATAATAAAACACCATTTTATCTTCGTGAATGTCTTGATGGAATGTTATTATCTAAGATTGAAGATAACCCAGTAAATATCGCATGTACAATGTCTGCGGAAAAGTTGATCTACGCTCATCCGGAAGCAGCACAAGAGTTAGCACTAGAATTCGCTCGTGTTCTTGTTCATATTGAACCACCTGTAACACCTGATCCGGGACAGATAGCTCGTGCCAGGCATGATGCCCTAGTAGCTATTGGTGTAGTTGCTCCCAAAAAATGCGCACGTTATTTGACTTCAGAATTTTGTCAATCAGGATATTCCATTGGTCAAAGGATGAATATTATATCATCTCTCACTGATATTGCCTGTAAGTTGTATGGGGGCAAAGAGGCACTGCTCTCTCAAAGATTTTCTTCAAATCACCAGATAACCAATAATGATGCGGTCACGGCTAACAACGATCATAAAGAAAAAACCCGTCGGTTTTGTAAAAAACGCCCACCCCCTTCCTATATTATTAATAAATTTGCTCCTTTTGCTGGAGAGTTTTTCTTTCCCTTGCTAAAAAGCATTCCACAGTTATCTCTTTCTTCTGTGAAAGGACCTTTCGCTCATCAAGATGCTAGTTTATTGGCCAGCTTATTGGCGTCGTTGGGAACTATTTATGCTTGCTCCAGTCTCTCACCTGTCCAAACTCGAATGGCTGACGAGTTGATAAATTTAATTCCTTTATTTCATCGACATCCTGAACCTGCAGTGCGACGTGCTCTACATATAGTCGTTGGAACAGTTATCACCACTACTCCACTGGAAATCTTATCTTCTAAACCTGAACTGATTTTTAGGAAGTCAGTCTTTTTGTTTGGTAGTACAAAAAGCTCTATAGAAAATACTATTTCTAGCTGGTTGAAATCATGTTCATTGTCTGATGCAGATGCAGAATGTCAACTCCTAGCTTCTAATAGTCTTTCTGCACTATGTGAACGATTTTTAGAGTTGAATCATAGTAAACAGTAATTCAGAAATAAGTTGCAATACATGTATTCCACTTATCTATTGACATTCATACTTTTTGTACATAGTGTATAAATTCTTATGATCAATATACATAAATTAACAAGTACTTGATGTTAAATTCTCATAAGTGCTTGATTGAAATATCATATTATTATTATTGTCATTATTATTATTAGTTTTATTCAATATTATATTTTTGGTACAATATAGAATTCTCAGCACAAAATAGTTCAACACGATTCCGTCTTTTAGTTCTTGGTCGGTCCTAACGATAAATATTGAGTGATCGTGAAATAGAAGTTAGCAGTCTAGTCAATCGACATCTAAGTTACGTACATTCTTTTCGCTGCACATATATTACCAGCTACCACGATACCTCTGATAGAGCCTTTCGTAATTTGTACAACAAAAGGTTGTACACTTTTCAGAAACGCACCTGAATAGGTTATACGATTAATAAACATAATGATATATTAAAACAAACAAAATTAGATAACTTGTTGAAGTATCTATGTGGAAGGAACAGGTAGCTCAGATATACAATAGCCAATGAAACTTGGTGAATGCTTGAAATTTTTTATACTGGTTGGAAAATCTTGATCCTGAAGATATGGACACTGAAAGAGCATACCAAATATGGAAGCTAAAAATTGTCCCTGTTTACCTCTTATTTATTTAAAATATATATCCAAAATTATTAGCTGACAGTTCAGGGTAACTAGGCTGTAAAAAAACAACAACAGTGGAATTAGATAACTATCATAGTACTAACCGCATTCATGTACCAACTAGCCATACAAACATCCCTGAACTATGCTTTCGTGTTGTGTAGAAATGAATCAATCAGATTGTTGTTCTACCGCAAACTATTAAATGCCGCTTCAAAGTTTTCGAACATCTTTTTATTTGATTATTACAGAAAAGTTCATTTAGCATATAAAAAGGTATGATTATTTGAAACTCATGGATAGAATTAAATAAAAGAGAATATTAAGCATATTAGTGTTTCAATTAATAGGACCAAGTAATATACACAAATCTATTAGTGAACTACGAAATGAAATGTTTGAAACTAATGTATGATTCCTGGAAATTAACGTCGTAGGGCAGATGCCATGTATTAGTTTACGGGAGTTTACGTAATGGTAAGTATAGGACTCTACGTTGATTGTGGCTTGAACATAATGAATATTATTTATCATGAATAAACGTTTACACTTTATGCGAAACTAGGTGGATGTATGTTGGATATTGTGTAGTTAATATAAAAAGTTATCTTTGATAATTTACAAGTAATCGGTAATTGAAATTCCAGTTTCACAAGATGTGTCCTGACTTTGCTTTTATTTCATTCAATTGTGTCCTGTGTGAAAAAGATCACATTAAAGTTAATACCGAGAGGTAAATCAACAAGTAATTGACACAATACATGAAATGGAATCGAATCATGGGTATAGAAAAGAAAATTTTACTCATAATTGGAGGTTTAGATGGTTGTAAAAGAGGGATTAATTTAAATTATTTGCTATCTGCTTGATTATACAGTTGCTATGGTACTTTCAGGAATCAAAATAATGTGAAGTTAGATTTTTTGATCAATAATTGTATTTCACCGTTCTCTCTCCTATTAATTCTTATTTGTTCATGTGGCATAATTATCTAGTCAAGCAAAATAAATGAAGGGTTGTTGAGTTGAGTTGTACTAATGCCTTATCTATAAGAACTAGTTCAAGTCGGTATGAATCATAAAAAGATCTAAAATCAAATAGCTATTTTTAATATGGACACATTCACATTCATTTTTTAATGGTTTCATACATTCTGTTCTCTGTTAATTTACACAGAAGTTAAAATTTTATTTGCTGAGTCACTTTTTAACGTTTTTGTATTTGCAATCCTGAACACTTAGTGTTGTAGTTACACTGGTTGAATTTTTCTTACCACGAAGGACCTAACAATCCTCAAAAAACTTCAGAAGTATTTATTCATTGCATTTCGAAGTCGATCTCAGGGTGATTGTTGGCTTATTCACTTTTGATAGGTATATATAAATATATAATGGTAAATCTCGTGGATTCGTAGATGGTTGATTTAGCAGATATCATTGGCTGTCACAGTAATAACTGTAGACCAAAGTTCTTGTTTTGTTGGTAAATTGCATTTATATTTATCACTAAATACCTTGTAATATATTCATTTTTATTTGTCATATAGTGTTGCTTATTCAATGGAAAGAGAATTACCAAACGTATTATTGAACAACTGCTTGAGAACTTCTAATGTCATTGGAATGCAACAAAACAATGATGAGAATCCGCTAAATGATAAAGAGAATATATACAATAGTGGAATTCAGTGCGGTCTAAACTTATCCAGTAGTAGTATGTGTGAACATCAGAATTTAACATTTGATCCTTCTTTACGACCGGTTCATGCTGAAGTTTGTGTATCTCCGTATAATTGTGAAGAATTTACTGTCATTGAATCTTACGTTGTAGAATTTCTACGCCAACTTGGTCCTCGACACATACCAACTGTCCTAAACAAATTTGATAATGAACTGAATTTAGTGACATGTAATAGTGAGGTGAATAAATTTCATCAGGTTCTTACCAGTTGTGTTGCTTCAATTAATGTAAGTTGAGTTATACAGTGTTAAAATACTTCTTAAATTCTGTTATCTTATTCTAAAATTATCTTATATACATCAACAAAGTAACCTGAGTACATACGGAAATAAACTCCAACCATTATGGTAATTTGAAAATATCAGTGAGTAGCATGTACCTAACTCTCAATCCTAAACATCGTATTATTCAGAAAATCTAAGATAACCTAAGCAGCTGATTTGAACGGTACTACGATATTACAGATTGTTTGAATGATTTTCGATTTGTGAATAGTTAAGAATCATCCTGTATAATGTGCATACGAGGTAGATATGAACTTCGTCAGATTCAATATTCCCGTCTTAGCGCAGACACAATCCACAGGTGTTTCCTTATGGATCTCAGCAGAAATTCTTAGTTTGATTATCGGTAGACGAGAACTCATTTTACACATACCTAAGCATTGTTACTCTGATGTAAAATAACCGCAGAAGTGACTGAGCTGATTAAGTGTCCTGAGTGGTTAGATCAAGCAATATCACTGACTCATCAATTTACTGGCCATTAATCAGTGTGAATAAGTGAGGAAATTATATAGTCGATTACAATTTTATAAATCTAGCTTTGGGATATCAAACATAACATCCTACTCAGTCCGTTATAACCAGTGTTTTGAGATGGCTCTACATACCGTAGAATAGTGTTTATCATTCTGGATTGTATGTTGCCGAACTTCTTGGTCAACATTAGGACCTGATACGGATGTGCATCGGGTCATTTTACCACACTGTACCAACACCGCATGATGAAAATTTAAAAAACTGATAATAATAGTAGTGTCCGTGATAGTAGTTAGTGTGTTTCAAATAAAAAAAAAGTAAAATTAAGGATTAAAAATCATGAAAAGTAATTAAGGTCCATATTCCCTAGATTATGTAACCACCGAAAGCTCTATGATCCAGTTCAAGGAGTTTCTGGGAGTGTACTTTGTTAGCACTCTGCATGGAACCCCTCTAGGGTAACTGTTGGTCACAAGCTCAGGTGATGTAGAAGGATTGAGAATGAGATTAGCTGAGAATCCAACTAAGAAAACAACTGTAACGTACTTTTCTAACTATTTCCAGGGTCACACGAAATACATGAAAATGTCCCTAGATTTTAGTGACCCTACTGTCAATACTGATTTACTGAATAGTGTTCTCAAATAAACTTCCAAAGCTTAATAAATATTATTTGTTGACCAACAACACGAAAGTACAAAGTATCATTTTTCTTCACATGGATTTCGCGTTATTCTCCAGTTGACTTTATTAATTTGATTGGTGCTTATTGAACTTGAAGCTATCACAGTATCAAAAGTTTACAAAATTCCTTTGTATAATAATCAAAAATAATAATTTGAAATTTGTAATTATTTATCATTCATTTATCTTATTTGCTTAAATTTTAGTTAATGCTTGATGAAGCTGATGGAATTTATGATAATGATACTGGTCGATCAGTTAATCTTTGTATTACACCTATTTTAGTACATATCTATCAAATGGTTAATGGAGATGAAGCTTTACCAGTTCAAGAATTAATTGAATTCGGTTCAGAGTCAATAAATGGTGGAACTACATGGTTACTTCCATCAGCAGAAATGTCAGGTCTCTGGGAATCACTTATTTTTGATACAGACATAAAATCAAATTTATTACAATATGCACAAACAGCTCTATTATTTGCTGATCGAAAAGTTAGTTATTTGCTTCGACTATTATTCTATATTTATTTATAAATAATTGTTTTGTTTCTTTTACTCAACTGGTTTGAGCAGTTGATCTACGTATAATCCGATTGGGTTTTTTTGTTGTTCGTTAAAATTTAATAAAATACAGTTTTACTGTTTTTGAATACGATGAAAGGGAACTCATTAACTCCTCTTCCCCAACTTTCTTGTCACTGGAGTGGATCGCTCCTTTTAATGAAGAAATAATTACTTAGTATTTGAAATGTAAATTTGAAGTTTGTTTTTTGAATTATTCAACTAGACCCCTAATACCCTGGTATGGCGGAGGGTAGGGAGAGTCAGCTCTCCCTCTCGAAATGCTCTCATATGGCCACGCGTATACATCCACTGCCAAGGAAGTCCTACTCACTGCCTTCCCGTGGCGAGGGTGTTTTTTACAAAATTGGGAGGACGAAAAGCAAATGTCCAGCGCTTTAACCGGGTTGGTTGATATGGAGCATATACCTAGGAGAGTTGGAAAACCCTGATTCCAAACCAATGATGCACATGGTCTCCAGTATCCTGAAGGAGCAAATGGTGTACGAACTTCTTGTTGGTCACTGGCTACCATGGGACTGCATCCCCTAACGTTGCTCTACTGCCTTATGGATTAGACCTCTAAGTCAAAGGATCGGAGTGTGCCTTTCTAAGAAAGCCACCTGCTTCGGTTTAGGTTCCCGGGCAGTATCCGAGCTTTCATACAAATCGAATGACGAATTGTGGCGTATACATATTTAATGCCTCCTTGTGCCAATATTCGTGTTTAAGTAAATAAAAATAAATAAACGTATTATTTTTGTGTTGACTCATTCATGATCAATCAAATGCTCTGACTAAGTTTCATCATTCCAGATACTTCAAGCCTGTAATACATATTACCTTCGGGATATGTTTCCTATTGGGATCTTGTCGACGTAAACATTCAATTATTCTTTTAGTCAAAACGCTTTTTTCAATGTTTATTCTGTTACAGTGTCAGAATAAATTAATAAACTGTAACTTCAGAATTAACAATATATAGTATAACACTGGTACTTAGTATCTACCTGTTCATTGAAACATTTATCGGCCGAAACTTATGCTTTACAAATGACTCAATTTAAAATGTTCTCTTATATCCCATTTCCGCTTTTTGATCTCTTGACACAACTGACCGTGCTTTTATTTTGAATCTTTCTTCTGTTTTTACTTTCATATCAAGTCTAAATAACCGTCAGTAGCATAAGTTTAAGTTTCATACTGTAACAGTTTTACATAAAGATTATTTCAAACAGCTTCAAGAACATGTCCCGACCGTTGCTGCTACCTTGACGTGGTGGTCGGGCTTGCCTATCGTGATGAAGCAATCGAGCTATGCTGGCTGGAACAATCGTTCCTCGAGGTCCTACCATGCCAGACAGGTCGGTTGAAGAGCGGTGAGACTAAAAGCAGCAAACCCAAGGTCCGAAGGCGAAGTCGTACTGCTGACTGTACAGAGGTGTGACAGCAGTAAGGTGTTTCCTTCAGACAACCAGCATGACAGCGATGCTGCCTTCCCACAAGGAGGGGTGGGGTTAGAAAAGGTCGACCCTAAAAATGCACACCTCGCCTTATCCCATGGATATCCGTCTCCGGCGGTAAGGTTTTTTTGAAGAACGGAGCTAACACAAAAAGGTCGTGTGTGACCGACCTCAAGCAGTTGTCCCTTGGGCACTGCGGTCACGCTCTCAGGTCATTAAGACCACTTCTAACCCAATTTCCTTTTCAGATACCTCTAGAAGAATCCTTCCACGGTGTGGGCAACCGGGAAGTGATAACTGCCCTCATACCTCTAACAACACTCAAGACCACTGTATTCATAATCAATCTCCTTCTTCAATTCCTACTATTCCTTCTACCTTGACTTTCAACATTGAACTTCCTCTCTCGGTTTCCTCCTCAAGTGTCACCATGGCCAACGATTCTAGTGCGCGAAACACTGTCCCAGGTCTACTAAAACCTCGCTCCAAACTACACATTGGAGCCTTCAACGTACGTACCCTATGCCAAATCGGTCAACAGGCCTCCTTAGCTAAAACCCTAGAATCTCGTACCATTGATGTATGCTGTGTCTCCGAAACACGCATACAGGATCCCAGTGTGGTCGTTCACTTGACCTCACCTCGCCAAAATGGACAGCCAACGAAATACACCCTCCGTGTATCTGGTGACCCGTTGGCTAGTTCTCGCGGACTTGCAGGTGTAGGCATAGCACTAAGTACAAGGGCAGAACAGGCACTACTAGAATGGATCCCCGTTAACAGTCGCCTGTGTGCTGTCCGGCTAAATGGCTCCGTAAGAACTCGGAAGGATAGGGACACACGTCGTTGCCTTTTCGTCGTTTCTGTCTACGCTCCCACTGACTGCAGCCATGATGAGGTGAAAGATGACTTTTACAGAAAGCTCTCTGAGCTTCTTCAGAAAGCTAAGCGCTCAGATATAGTAGTCGTAGCGGGTGACTTTAATGCCCAGGTAGGCAGCTTAAATCAAACAGAAAGACATTTAGGTGGGTGTTTTAGTATTCCGGCTCAACGAACCGATAATGGTGATCGTCTGTTGCAACTATGCTCAGACAATCGTTTATTTTTGGCAAGCACTAATTTTAAGCATAAGGAGAGACATCGTCTAACATGGCGACCACCTGCACCAAACCAACGATGGACTCAAATAGACCATATTGTCATCAGTCATCGTTGGAGAGGCTCAATAGAAGATTGTCGCTCGTATTGGAATACTTGTTTAGACTCTGATCACGCTTTAATACGAGCGCGCATTTGTCTGCGCCTCAATGGACGCAGGAAAAGTACACTAAGAAGACCCATTAGGATTGAACTGGAGGACGAGAAAGCCAAATGCGAATTCCAGAAACAACTGAGTTCACATCTAGGCAGTTCTGTAAACAAGACTGACCCAGATACTGCTTGGAAAGACATACGAACAGCTGTGGAAACAGCAGTAACATCTATTAGTCATTTAAACCATAGGGCTCCAAAAAACCAATGGATTTCTTTTAAGTCTATTTCACTGATGGATTCGCGTAAACTCATCCCATCAGGCTCTGAACATGACGAAGAGCGTAAACAAATTAGATCTAGGTTAACTAAAAGTCTAAGGAACGATCGTGAGCAGTGGTGGGCAACGAAAGCAAAAGAGATGGAAAAGGCAGCGGCTGTAGGCAACACCAGGCAACTATTCAGACTAATAAAAGAAACTGGAATTAAGAAGTCAAGTGTAAGTGAGACAATCTCCGAAAAAGACGGAACCCTTATCTGCTCTCAACCCAAACGTTTAGAACGATGGGCGGAACACTTTAAGGAGCAGTTTAGCTGGCCTTCAGCTACTGCACAACTACCCACTATTCCCAGAAAACCTGAATGGAACATTGAAGTAGGCCCCCCGACCCTACTTGAAGTTCAAAAGGCTATAGGTAATCTGAAACGAGGAAGAGCAGCTGGACCAGATGGATTGGCTCCAGAGGTCTTTAAATATGGTGGTCCAATTTTAGCGATTAAGTTGACTAATATTCTGGCTAAAATCTGGGAGACGGATGTAATCCCATCTGACTGGTCACAATCACTGATTGTCCCAATATATAAAAAGGGGTCAAAATCATCCTGTGATAACCATAGAGGGATTAGTGTGACTAACATAGTATCTAAAATACTAGCCTCAATAATTATCAGGCGCCTAACTAAGACTCGTGAACTGCAAATACGAGAAAATCAGGCTGGCTTCAGACCTGGTCGTAGCTGTATCGACCACATATTCACCATTCGTCAAGTTTTAGAGCACAGACACGTTTATCGGCGTCCGACAATGATAGTTTTTCTTGACTTGAAAGCAGCATTTGACTCTGTAGGCCGAGAGATTCTGTGGCAGTGTCTGTCATTGAAAGGTGTACCTGAGAAGTACATAAACCTTGTGAAGGCTCTTTACTCGAACACTATCAGTCGAGTGAGAGCTTATGGCGAACTGTCATATGATTTTACAACCTCAAGTGGTGTACGTCAAGGCTGTCCACTATCCCCTTTTTTGTTTAACTTCATTATAGACCTGTTGCTGGAAATAACACTCTCGTCGACTGAATCTGAAGGAACTGATCTCCTACCAGGGGGACCACTAAGCGACTTAGAATACGCAGATGACATAGTCCTGTTTGGTGAAGACGCTAACAAAATGCAGAGTCTTCTGTTGGAACTCAGTAATAATGCCAGGATGTTTGGGATGCGTTTCTCCCCATCCAAATGTAAATTGTTACTCCAGGACTGGCCTGCGTCAACACCCGAACTAAGGATAGGGAGTGAAGTAGTCGAACGCGTGGACAACTTCACTTATCTTGGAAGTCTGATCAGTCCTAATGGGTTGGTGTCTGACGAAATCTCAGCACGGATTCAAAAAGCTCGTTTGGCTTTTGCCAACTTACGTCACCTATGGCAAAGACGAGATATCCGTCTATCAATAAAAGGACGAGTATACTGCGCATCAGTTCGCTCTGTTCCACTTTACGGCTGTGAAACATGGCCATTAAGAGTAGAAGATACTCGTAGGTTACTAGTATTTGACCACAGATGTCTTAGAAATATTGCTCGCATCTACTGGGATCACCGGGTAAGTAATAGTGAGGTTAGACGCAGGGTATTAGGGAACGATGGTAAATCAGTTGATGAGGTCATGAATCTTCATCGACTGAGATGGTTGGGCCATGTGTTACGTATGGCTGAACACCGATTACCACGACGCGCTATGATGACTAGTATTGGGGATGGTTGGAAGAGAGTTAGGGGCGGCCAAACCAAAACATGGCATCAGTGTTTGAAGTCACTAACTTCTAGCCTGAGCCATGTTGGCAGATGCAGACTACCTGGTTGGGGTCCGCGCGACTATCGTAACCAATGGTTGGAGACTCTAGGTGACATGGCTCAGAATCGATCACAATGGCGTAGGTGTATACACTCTTTATCTTCCCTTAAACTATGAGATTAAAATTGCTTCATATCTCTCTTCCTTCCTGTACTATATCCTTATATACAACCTTTCTTTATATACTACCACCACTAAATTAATTACTTCTATGAATCCGGTGTTCATCTTGTTGTGCTAACGAGGTATGGCAACTTGGACCGATGCATATATGTGCCTGGTCCTACGTTGTAGCTGACTGACTGACTGACTCAAGAACATGTTTGTATACTGCTACAGTAATAATCTTCCACTTCTATATATTAATAAGTCCGTTATCACTTGATTTTTTCTTGCTGGTTTGACAGGTATCTTCATCTGTAATTTCTTGGAATCGTGTAATTCTGTTATATGGTCCTCCAGGGACTGGCAAAACTTCACTATGTCGAGCATTAGCTAATAAATTAGCTATAAGAATGGCTGATCGTTACTCATCAGCTCAATTAATTGAAATTAATACAATGAACTTAATGTCGAAATGGTTTTCTGAAAGTGCACGTCTCGTAACAAAAATGTTTGATGGAATTAAAGAATATTTAGAGTCAAATGATCATCTTGTATGTTTATTAATTGATGAAGTTGAAAGTTTAACAGCTGTCCGAACTTCTTCTATGTCAGGCTGTGAACCAAGCGATGCTATTCGTGTTGTTAATTCTGTTTTAACTCAGATTGATCAAGTGAGTTTTACTTAGAGAAGGATTAATAAGTTTGCAAATTAAATTTTTCATTTTTTGGGTTTATCGTTAAAAGTTATGGTATTTAAAACCCAATATTGCTATATATTATGTGTACGAATTGAAATTCTGTCTGCTTCATCAATTCACAAACTATACCTTTATTCAACGACTATCAGATTCAAATCATTTTCTATTTATTGTCAGTATGGTTCCGCCTGAATGACACTTCTAAATATCACAGTCATATGTAAATTAAAGTTTCCCGTCGATTACCTCCAACCACCACCTCATCTCAACATAGTGCACGGGATGTTGAGTCACCTAAACTAGTGGTCACATTGCAACATGTTCGATAAAATTCAGTCTGCATTAAGAACACCAT
Source organism: Schistosoma mansoni (assembly GCF_000237925.1). Taxonomy (NCBI): domain Eukaryota; kingdom Metazoa; phylum Platyhelminthes; class Trematoda; order Strigeidida; family Schistosomatidae; genus Schistosoma; species Schistosoma mansoni. The sequence continues at coordinate 23,077,768 of NC_031496.1, forward strand.
AACACACATGACATTAGTCACTACCCAGTGAATAATCAGTTATAAGTAAATTGAAGTCTGTTACACAAGCTTATAGTTTGTGAAAAAGTTGTATTCACTAGTTTAAGTGGAAAGGCTGATCAACTGTTAATCAGTTGTTAACCCTACGAGGCTGTACAAAGAAAGCGAATACAAGGAATATTGACATTCATCACATTTATAATTAGAAATCAGTGAAATAAAAGTGTAACTGATTTATGCTTTTAATATTTCTTTTTGTGTTCTACACCTTGTTTATCATGTAGATAGTGAAAAAGGTATAACACAGTAGCTTCTCTATTAATCTATTATATTTATGTTTAATAATAAGTTGGATTATCTTCTAAGTTTCACCGATTCTGATTGCTTTGATGTAATCTTGAACAGAGCGAAGTGGATTGGCTTAAGATCTACAGGAATTAATGATTGTATTTTATTTGAAGGCTTTTTTTCATAGGGATTAAAAGTAAGGGATTGATATGGTTCTATCGACAAAGTTATTTAGAAAGTACCCTTTGAGATTACTTTCAATTTCATTTACAAAGTTGCATGTACCTATAAAAGAAAGTATATAGAAAGTAGTAAATGGAAAACTTCTGTGTAGTTCAGTGAGTATGATTCATCGAACCTTCATCTAAAATAAAGCAGTCTTTAAACGTAAAATTGTTCTCTACCGTATGAATTTTCATCTATATTTAGATCATTTAAAATTTTCACTCGTATTTTGTTATGCTCTACTTGTGTCTAGTCTTCCATAACCACGGTATTCCATTCGATTCTTTCTAAATCAGAACAAGAATTGAAACATGTATATATATATATATATATATATATATATATATATATATATATATATTCCGACAACCTGAATACCAATACCAATACAGTGATAGAGACACAATAGCATCTCGATTTGTTTGTTGGTGTTGATTTTTTAAAAATTGACCAACCGACTTGTTTCAAATTAAGTCTGATCAGAGTATGAGGTAGTTAGGACTATATTTTGTCAATACGTCTTGAATGACTGAGATATTTTCATGTGTTTTAATAGTTTAGTGGTACAAATATGAGCTAAAACATTTGTTCATATTATTTCTCAGCATTTGTTTCAAAACAACGAATAAATACCATTAGTATCATTCATTAAAATTCTGGATGTCAGTGGAAATCAGAAGTTTTCAAACAATGGATAATTAAAGAAGATGTAAAATCAAAGTATTTTTTTGAGAATTCTTACATGGTACCAAGCAGAATTGGATGAACCATGGCAGTAGCAGGGGCAACTATCATGAGACAATGATCAATAGTTGTTTATACAACTAAAAACGTTGATTGTCAAAAAAACTTGCTTACTTACTTACGCCTGTTACCCCTAATGCAGCATAGGTCGACGACCAGCATTCTCCATTTCACTCTCTCCTGGGCCTTCCTTTCTAGTTCTATCTAGTTGTTGTTCATTCTTCCCATATCTGTTTCCATTTCTCGGCATTATGTGTTCTTTGGTTTTAATCTTCTCCTTTGGCCTTCAGGATTCCATGTGGGGGCTTGCCTCGTGACACAGTTGGCTGCTCTTCTCAATGTGTGTCCTATCTACTTTCAGCACTTCTTCGTGATTTCTTCCTCCACTGGAGTCTGGTTTGTTCTCTCCCACAGTAGGTTGTCGATGATAGTGTCTGGCCAACGGATCCGAAGTATTTTGCGTAGACTACTGTTAATAAACACTTGTATCTCCTGAATGATGGCTTTCGTAGTTCTCCACATTTCCGCCCCATACAGTAGAACTATCTTGATATTTGTATTGAAAATTCTGATCTTGGTGTTGGTTGACAATTGTTTTGAGTTCCAGATGTTCTTCGATTGTAGATATGATGCTCTTGCTTTGCCTATCCGCGCCTTTACATCTGCATCAGATCCACCGTGTTCATCAATGATGCTACCCGTATATGTAAAGGTTTCCACATCCTCCAAAGCTTCTCCGTCAAGTGTGATTTGATTGGTGCATGTTGTGTTGTACCGGAGAATCTTGCTTTTCCCTTTGTGTTTGTTGAGACCTACTGCTGATGAGGCTGCTGCTACACTGGTCGTCTTCTGCATTTGTTGCTGATTGTGTGATAGAAAAGCCAGACCATCTGCGAAGTCTAGATCGTCCACTTGCATCCTGCCTGTCCACTGTATCCCGTGCTTCTCCCCAGTTGTTGACGTCTTCATGATCCAGTCGATCACCAGGAGAAAGGGAAAGGGTGAGTGTAAGCAACCTTGCTTGACACCTGTCTTCACTCCAAACGAGTCAGTGATCTGTCCTCGATGCACGATTTGGCAGTTTAGTCTATCACAGGAATTCCGTATAATATTGACTATCTTCTCAGGCACGCCGTAGTGTCGAAGAAGCCTCCATAGTGTTGTCCTGTCCACCCTATCAAATGCTTTCTTGTAGTCAATGCAATTAGTGTAAAGTGATGAGTTCCATTCAGTTGATTGTTCCACAATGATCCGTAGAGTTGCGATTTGGTCTGTACACGATCTACCCTTACGGAATCCAGCCTGTTGATCTCGTAGTTCGGCGTGTACAGATTCCTTCATTCTGTTTAACAACACCCTATTGAAGACTTTTCCTAGTATTGAGAAAAGAGTGATGCCTCTGTAGTTATCACACTTGCTGAGATCGCCTTTCTTTGGTATTTTGATCGGAAGTCCTTTTTTCCAGTCTGTTGGTACTTGTTCTTCATCCCAAATCTTGCTGAAGAGAATGTGGATTATCTTTGCAGTTGCTGCTACATCTGCTTTCAGTGCCTCTGTCGGAATGTTGTTTGGTCCTGCTGCTTTGCCGCTCTTGATTTGTCTGATGACCATACTAATCTCTTCAGTTGTTGGTGAGCCAACATCGATTGGGAGGTCCGTGGGTGCTGCTTCGATGTTGGGTGGGTTCAGTGGAGCTGGTCTATTCGAGAGTTCTTTGAAGTGTTCTTCCCACCTGTTTTCTTGTTCTTCAATGTTGGTGAATAACTTGTCTTCCTTTCTTTTCACTGATCGTTCTGGTTTACGGTAATTTCCAGCGAGTTTCTTTGTTGTATCATACAGTTGTCTCATGTTTCCCCCTCTTGCAGCCTTTTCCGTCATCATTGCTAGATCTTCCATATATTTACGTTTGTCGGTTCTGATGCTCCTCTTCATTTGCTTGTTTGCCTCTGTGTATTCGGCTTGTGCCTTGACTTTCTCTGTTCGGGTGATATTGATTGCTGCCTTGTTCCTCCTTTCTTCAATCTTATCCAGTGCACCAACAACGACCTATTCCTTGTGATGGTGCTTTTGTGGTCCAGAACCTCCTGACATGTTGAAATGATTGCCTCCTTGATACCTTTCCAGTTGTTCTGCATGGTAGTTTCCTCTCCATTGAGTAGATCATGAAAGGCCTTAACCCTATTGCTGAGGGCTATGTTGAATCTGTTGAGTCTGTCAGTATCTCGAAGAAAGGCCGTGTCAAACTTTTGTGATGTTGTCCGCCCCGGTGTCTAGTGCTTCTTGAGTTCCAGTTTAATCTTGGCGACCAGCTAGTGATGATCTGAGGCTATATCAGCTCCTCTCTTGGTTCTGACGTCCTCCTGAACTTTTTATTGATGCAGATACGGTCGATTTAGTTCTGTAAAATGTGACCCGGTGAAGTCCATATGGATTTGTGTGTGTGTTTATGTGGGAATATGGTGCCGCCTATGACCGGTTTGTTGAAGGCGTATAAGTTTGCAAATCTCTCGCCATTTTCGTTTCTTTCTCCTAGTTCATGTAATTCCATGATGTCTTCATATCCGGTGTTGTCCATTCCAACCTTGGATTTTAGGTCTCCTATCAAAATGGTCAAGTCTTTTATTGGGTATTTCTCAACGATTGACTGCAGCCTATGGTAGAATTGATCTTTAACGACTTCATTGGAATCGCTGGTAGGCGCATAGCATTGGATGACGTTCATTGTAATGCCCTCTCTCTTTGTTTTGAAGGAGGCTTTGATGGTCCTTGGTCCATGAGATTCCCATCCTATAAGTGCATTTTGTGCTTGTTTGGATAGCTTCAGTGCAAGTCCTTGTGTGTATAGAGCATTTTCTTCCTCATGGCCGGAGTATAACAACAGCTCCCCTGAAGCTAGTCGTTGTTGTCCAACCTTGGTCCAATGTGTTTCACTGAACCCAAGCACTTCCAGGTTGTATCTTTTCACTTCTACAGCAATCTGAATGACTCTCCTGGTCTCCCACATTGTACGAACATTCCATGCACCTAAATTAATGGTTGCTCTGATTGTCAGAAGGTGCACCAGCCTCATGACTTCCGAAGGAACTCGGCTTTCACCATGAGGCGTCATAACTCTTCTAAGTGAAGACCTAACTCTCAGGGCAGAGTTTAAATAGTTTGAATTATTTTTTCTGGTTAGCGTTTTTTAGGCGAGTTAGTTTTCTATGGGATGGGGTCGCTAACCCCATTGTCAACCCTCCTCCTTTATCCGGGTTCGGCACCGGTAGTAGCCCCTGAGGAGCTCCAGGCGGAGTTTGTTTTTTGCTGTCAAAAAAACACTGATTCAGAAAGATGTTATCCACTCTGTGAATATATGATTATAACAATCAGAAAAATAGTCTGATTGACCTCCATCTATTCAGTCACTTTGAAACACTATAAGTAACAATCGATTACACTGTAACAATATATTAATAAACTTAAAAAATAAATTCAAGTAATTCATGAATCAAGTTATTTAAACAAATAAAACTAAGTGATGTATAATCTATGAATTGAATAATATTTCTAATAGAATTGTAAACGATCAACTGTATATATGATATTTGATATTGCATTGATGAATCATTTTCTTATCTTTGGACAATAAATCTAGCAACTTCTTTCAGAGCACATTGAACAATTCTTCTTTCTGCTTTCTCTATCCAACAATTTTTCAGATTAAACGTTTCCCCAATGTTTTGATATTAGCCACTTCCAATGTAACAGGTGTTATAGATCCAGCATTTTTGGACAGAGCTGATATACGTCTGTTTATTGGTCCGCCGTCTCCACCAGCTATTTATTCAATCTATCGCACTTGTTTATATGAATTAATTAGGGTTGGATTAATAAATTCTACAGAGGATAGTCGATTATTAAGTTACCAAACGTTGGCATCTGTACAATTTATGGAAAATCAGGTGAGGACTAGATTTTTTCTAAAAATATTATTAAGTGTATTTTTTTTACTTCAGATAACTGTATCTATATAACCGTGTTACTTCTTCACTCGAATTACAATCACATTAACAGTTTGAATCAAGCTTCATTGAATAAATATCTTTATTATACATATTCATGGTTCAAGGTATTCTTTTGACTATCTCGGACCAATTAACATCAGAATTATAGTATATGTGATGTTGAGTCATTTAGAATAATGAGCATATTGCATCGATGGCATTCGATAAGCACTAAGAAGGACTAGACAACCATGACATTGACCAGTACTCGATGATCAATCATTGTGAATTGAGTTTTTCTAGTCTGATTAAAATAGTTAGACAGGTGACTCCACTCGTAATGTTTTAAATTCTGTAAATGTATTAATTTATAAGGTAAATGGATAAATGATAGAGATTTCAAAGCCTTAGATAAGATATAGTTAACAGTGAAGTGTGTTGGTATCCTGTATGATTCGAACCAAGCGGTTCTCAAGTGGAAAAAGACTGATAGATATTTCTGTTTCAAAGTTTCAGCTCATTGATGTAACCTTTCATGTACTGGCCCTGTAAAGTCTTACAAACTCGAAACAACTTTTAAAAAAATTTAATTCCCCATGTAGAATAAAGCATAAGTTGTCACACGATAAATGCAACCTATTTGCTGTGTTACAGATTGATCTATACGGCTGTCATATAATTGTACTGTAATGTTGTTATTTTTCTTATAAAACAACTCCTAACCTTACATTTTTTGACATTTCAACAATTTATTAAGGAATCACGTCCATTAGCAGAGAATTTTAACGAATATTGTATAATTTGTGACTGCCGTGCATATATTGTCCAGTTGTTTTGTGAATACATTTAAATGGATAACTAGTTTAAATTTTTATTTACATAAAAGAAAACTTTAATGACTGAACAATTTTATGATAATTTGGAGAAGACCATACTCGTAGTAGGTTAGTAAGGGAGTTATGTGTCTACATTCTTATGGTTAAGTTCTTGAATTTCTCTCCACCAATTATATTACAATAAACAGATCATACCATTGATTTCATTAGATAGTAAGTGTTCACAGGTAAGTAAAATTAACTTGGTAATGCTAAGAAGCTGTTTCTTTTCCCTAATAGTTAATCTGTCTAATATACGTTATTAATTGTTTTCAATATACTTATATCTTATTACACATTATTCTATAGGCCAATTCACTAAGTATAGAACTATGGCGTTTAGCGGAACATAGTCTTGGTTTAAATGGTCGTACATTGCGCAAATTACCTTTATTAGCGTATGCATTTTATTTGAATAAAGTAATCCCTGATATGCGATATAATTCTACCCTTCATAGTCGTCGAATTCATCTACCAGACTGTAATAAAAGTAATTCCTCTATTCTAAATGAATCTTCATCATTTTATAATGTTAGCACATCAACTATGTGTATGAATGAATCGATTCATTGTTCAACGATATCAACAACAGGAACAGCAGCGGTGGTGCCAGAAGTCGAATTATCATCATTATCATCGCCAATTCTTAATTATGTAAAATCGAATAATGTTTCATTGGTTATGTTTATTAAAGCATTAAAATTAACTGTCGATGCTCAGTTTACCGAGTTGAAATCACTTGATTTAGCATCATCGGGAAAAGGACGTTTAACTGGAGTTCAACGAACAGAATTAAAGTACACTTAACCTTCTTTGCTGTTTCTTTTGTATTTACTACCTCTTTTCTACTCCCGGTTTTTTGTATGTTTATGTACACATTTGTTTCTGAATGCATTTATGTTTTTTCTGCTAGTTTGATTGCTAACATTCTTCTCTACAGTTTATTTTTTATTATTGTTGCTATTTTTATATAAATCAAATAAATACATTGGAGAGTTCTGTAGAAAAGCTCTTTGTATATTTAACTGAACATAATCGAACATTCCCGACATTTTTTGGAAGTGTTATCAAAAACAAAACAGTAGGTAGGAGGAATGTGTGTTTATCGTAAGAAGTTACACAGTATTTTCATAATATATATACATAGCCTTCAATCGTCCATTTGCATCTTTCGATGTGCTCTGCCATCTAAACTGTCTTCACGTCTGGTCTCCAGTTTTTCTTCCAAAGCCGTGCTTTCGACACACTGAAACTCTTCACTCTGTCTGACAATTGTTACAAATTCTACGCCACATCCCGCTACGCACTACTAACGGACATCCTTACGAGTAAAGTCCACCGTGTTACGACTTAATGGCCCTGTCTAATTCAATGTGACAGAAACCTATCGGAATCCGTTTCGGCACTAATAATCTTGGATCAACGGCTAATTTCTTATTAGTCTTCGATCCAGTCAGTCAGTAAGTCACAACGTAGAACTTCGTACGTACTTACATAAGTTCGAGCTGCCATACCACACTAGCACAGAGATACAGTAGTCGATTCAAATTCCATAGTGGTAGAGATAGTAAGAGTATAAGCAGTAATTCAAAAGATTAGGGTTTGAAGATGTTATTCAAGAAGTATAATCCGGTGAAATAAATTTGAAAAGAGGAAAATGATAGAGACATGAAGAATTCAGAAGATTAAAATTTGACAGAACACAAAGAGTGGATGCACCTTCGCCATTGCAAACGATTTTGAGCCATGTCATTCAAGGTCTCTAACCATCGATTGCTATTATCTCGCGAATCCCAACCAGGTAGTCTACACCTACCAATATGGCTCAGTCCACTTGTCAGTGACTTCATGGATTTGTGCCACGTTTTGGTCTGGCCACCCTTAGCATTCTTCCAACCTACTCTTACACCATAAAACATTGCACGTCAGGGCAGTCGGTGGTTGGGCATACGTAACACGTGTCCCAGCCATCTCAACTGATGAAGTTTCACTACTTCATCAATCGATTTGCCATCCTTACCTAGTACCCGTTTCCTAACAACTGCATTACTTACTCGGTGGTCCCAGGATGTACGAGCAATTCTTCGAAGACACTTATGATCGAATGCTAGTAGCCTACGAATATCCTCTACTCTTATCGGCCATGTTTCACTGCCATAAAGTAGAACGGAACGAACTGCTGCACAATAAACTCGTCCCTTTGTTGCTAGACGGATATCTCGTCTACGCCATAAATGATGCAAGTTGGCGAAAGCTAGACGAGCCTTCTGTATTCGTGCCGAGATTTCGTCACATACCAGGCCACAAAGGCTGATGAGACTCCCAAGATAAGTGGAGCAGTCAACACGCTCAACTGCTTCACTCCCTATCATTAGTTCAGGTGTCGGTGCAACCCAATCCTGAAGTAACATTTTGCACTTCGAGGGAGAGAATCGCATTCCGAACATGCCTGCATTGTTGCTTACAGTGGTTAGAAGACTCTGCATTTTGTCAGCGTCTTCACCGAGTAAAACTATGTCATCGGCGTATTCTAAGTCAACAAGTGAATCTCCCGGTAAAAGTTTAACTCCTGGAGATTGAGATGATGAAAGTGTGTAGAGGATTAATTCCTCTATATCTGACTCCAATAAATAAATAATATCCCGTTAACTGAATATTTACTGCAGGCTAAATCTCCTAGTAGAATTACGGGTTTGCTCGAGATTATTCAAAAGCCTGAACACCAGTTATAGAGATAGTTTATTGATGAAGCTCGGTAAAAATCCACAAGCGTACAGAAAGCAAGCACACCGGGAAAACAAGTGTGTGTGTGTGAGTGTTAAAAATCCATATATATTTATGAGTGTTAATGGTTGTGGATAAATTATTGATTGTCTTTGTTTACAACCAATGAGAGAACAGATTAAGGATTGATGTGCAACATGCGCTCAATCAGACTCACACATAAATTTACAAAAGTGGATTAATGTTAAGATTACAGAGAGCACACAAATAATACAGTAGTTGAATGGGCCTGCTACAAGTGTTATCTCTAAAAGCATGTCAACGACAAAGTTAAACAAGAATGGAGAGAGTGGACAGCCCTGACGAACACCACTTGAGGTAACCACTTCTGATGACAGTTCGCCATGGGCCCTAACTCGACCAGTTGTGTTCGAGTAGAGAGCGATGGATGTCTAGATATGTCTTCCAACGATTAGTTATAACAATCACAGGGATTGTACTCTACGTCTATCTCCGCCCGGATAGTTAAGATATGATCGTTGAACCATTTTCTGTAACCCAGTTAAAAGTCAGCACACTAATCCATAAACACATACCACGTTGAACTAAATTTGTTTGACTTAAAAATAAAATATAAACTAGTTGTGCTGATGACGACTTGAACAAGATCTTGTGACGAATTATGTAATAAAGACTATTTTGAGGTTTAATAAACATCCGTTTCTCTTTTTAAAGTTGAATTTATTAGTTTCCATTGTTAGTAATTAGGGTTGGGTATACCAAATAATTATTTACTACTATATAAAATGATGACAAAATTTCTAGACAGTAAGAAAGTACTGGTGATTTTGTAGTATTCTCTATCGGGAGTTTGTAAATTTCAGACAAGTAGAAAACGATTCGACTCCTAAGGTTTCAGTGGTCAACCATGACGAGTGGAGTTCAACTGTGTTGGGCATGAAAAAGTTAAACACCACTGGCGATAGATGAAGGTTGAGGAACATCGCAAATTGACTGAAACTAGACTAAAACCTCTGGATACCGGCTAGATTGCCTGGTCTTTAAACGTCAGAGCGCGAAACCGAAGGACTTCGGCTTCGATCCCCTGTAGTGAGGTCGCCGGTGTGGCGTGTTGAGTTGCCTTTGTATTGGGACGAAACAGTCAGCCTATCCTTCCAGGTTTTCAATTGTGGTCTTACTAAGATCAGTTCGTAATTCTTCATTTTTTTTCGGGACCATACTTGATGTATTTGTTGTTTGTCCATCCTAAGTGGGTTCCCTCAATTTCATCGTTTAGTTACACGTTTGTGCAAGTTACATTTTGACATGTTAATTGAGACAGGAGTGGTAGATCATTAGTAAATTGTTTTGATTTACTAAATACGATGTTAGGTTAACTAATTTATTATATTCACTGCCAAGAAAACAAATATTATTGTACAAAATTTCTTTGAATATGGATCTATAATTGATCTATACGAATGAGTGTAATTGAATACTGTAGACATATATGTCAGTTTGTAGATAGGTGCCGAGTCGCGATTGACTGTGATCACCACTACAATAAGATTACGTGCCAGATAACGACTTAGATCCATCGATAGGCCGAAAACCAGAAGGCAGTTATTGGTCCAGATAAGATATATTTATTGGCGATTTCATGGTATCGAAAGAATACCGAGACGTGCCAAAAATTACAGGCAAAATGGCAGAGCGTTCGCACGAATAAGATGGACAACGGAAGGAAAAGTGCCTTTGGTACAGTTAAACAAACAAGTACAGTAAAACAATCACTGGTACAATTGGTTATAATAATAATTGTTTCCATTATACCAATCGCGTTCTCGTCATGAAAAGTAGGTCACTACAAGTTAAATGATAAACTGATGTGGTATGCTGTAAACAACTCTAAACGCATTATTTAAATCAACCATGATGTTCACCTAGTGAATGAAGCAGTCTATAGATCATGTTTGAATTAGTATTCTTGGTTTACATTAATGCAATTATCTGTTAATTATTCTTATTAAACAAAATCTCCGTATTTAATAAAAGATTATTATCTCAATTAATGCAAACCACTGACACTATGATTAAATTCAGTTGTTCTGTATAAACTTTCGTCCAAAATGTAGTATTTAGTTCTATAGCAGACTAAATAATGGGTAAAAAAGAATGTAATTAAAAAAGTAGAAATTGTTAACCTGATAGGACTATATATTTTAAGACGAACCAATGAAATTAGAAATAGCAGATCTTGGATTTTGGAGTGAAGTTCACTCATCCATATAGTCAAATATCATTTTGGCATTATAACTGATGTTAGTTCGTAACGAAAATGTTAATTAAACGTTTATCTAAAACGTATAATTCTTTATTCGAGCAACATATGTAAGCGAACAATTGTTTTCAATTAGATCGTCATCAGGCTTTACTCTAATATACGTGGATATTTATACGAAAATGTTAGGCCAACCAAGGCTGTTTGAGTCAATAATCACAATGAAATAGAATGCGTCACCGAGCATAATAGATAAAAGTACAAGTTGATAGTGGGAAAACAGGTGTAATGAAGGAGAACATCGGTTATGACAACCAATTACTCATTTACAGTTACTTGATAAAATGAAGAAAACCATACTCCAATACTTCATTTGCAAAATGCTCATTAATCGTCTCAAACTTCATTGTTCCGTTATTTCCATATCAATTGCTTACTCTTCCTGTTCCTCCCTTCTCTATCTTCTCAATCTTCTGCTGCCAGACATTCTATTCCTGACTAGCGTTATATACTACTTATGTCGACATAAGTAGCACATACCGCAGTATGCTTAATTGTTTTCTCTTGATTAGGGTTTTTTTAATACTCATCATATTTGTCTTTATTTATATGTATATTTTGTTAGAATTTATTGCAGACTAAACAGATACATTTCTCTGTTAAGTTAAATGTTTTCATTCCTTCACGTATTCACAAATTATTCATTTAAAACAACAAGAATCCTAAAATAAAAAGTTTCAAAAGTTTATCTGTAATAGTTATGTCATTAATGTATTGAGTAGGTAAACTGACACTTAGAATTCATCGTTTTTATTGAACTGCACTTGAGTAAAAAATTTTTACCTCCAATAGCCATAAACCATTTGAAGATTAACCGTAAAGTTTAAGTGAATAATTTTTTTTTCAATTTAGCACATCAATTATATTGTCAAAATACATGTTAACACATTTTTGATTTAGATTGTCTGGATGTACACATTATGCAAACAAATCTAATATTGAGTGCATAAAATGTCTAAATCCATATTTTAATTTCATTGGTTAATATTTCAACCAATCAACAACTAAGAAAATTATTTTAATATTACATAATCATTTATAATATTATAAATTAAATGTTTTTGAAAATGTTTGTTGAGTGCATAAAATGACTAAATCAATATTTTAATTTGATTGGTTAACGTTTCAACCAATCAACAATTAACAAAATTATTTTAATATTACATAATCATTTACAATATTACAATTTACAATATTAAAAATTTTTTTTTGAAATGAGGAAATTTTCAAAACTCATCGATAATTATGGTAGAATACATGATTATTTACGTATATCATTAACAGAAAAATGTAATTTAAATTGTAAGTTTAGAAGAATTATCATTTTGATAAAACAAAAATGTAGGTTCATATTGTATGCCAACTAAAAATGTTCAAAAGAATGAAGCCATTTTACCGAATATAGTAACATCAAATGAAATTTTATTTCTTGCTAATTATTTTTGTCAACGTGGTATACAAAAAATTCGTTTAACCGGTGGTGAACCATTACTACGAATAGATTTACTTCAAATTATAAGTTTGATATAATTTTCTATTTTTTTTCATTATTATAACAAAAAAAAGAATATTTGAATGATTTAAAATGTGAGTATAAACATTTCACTGAAATAGGAATGACAACGAATGGAGTAAAATTTAAGAAATATGCGGAAAATTTGAAAATGGCTGGATTGAATTCAGTGAATATTAGTTTAGATAGTTTAAAATCAGAAAGAATTTTAAAATTAACAGGACAAGCTACATTTAAACATTCTATGGCAGCTATAATTAAAGCAATTGAAGTTGGATTTAAAAGTGTTAAGGTATGTAATTATTTTTTATCTTCTTTGATGTGTGTCTGTAAAAAATGTACCATGAGTAAATGATTCTGTGTTGAATGAGTTTTCATTATGAAGTGGTAAGATTAGGGGAACTATAGACCATAGTATGGTAAATTTCATACTGAATTAGTCTCTTTTCAAAATATCACATTTAACACATCTAAATCATTATATCTATGTGCAGTAATCTTAATAATAATAATAATAATAGCCTTATTCAATATAACGTGCTTGAATAGAACCGAGAATTTTCAGCCAGTAGTTTAAAATACTGCAACAAAACTTTAGGCAAGGTTTCCTACAGATTGCCTTCGACTACCTAATATTATAGGCTTTTCATAAAAGCATGTGAGGAACTAATTAAATGGTTTCAGAATTAAAATAGTTTGGAACTAAGTAATCCATTATTATTTAGAAGTGTTTTTTAATCCACGTCACCTAGGGTTAACTATTACCATAAGATATCTTTAGGGGTGATATAAAAAAGAATGAGTTGTGAACTCGTTTCAGTTCAATAATTTTACGTGCTTACTTAGGACTGTTATTCCTCGGCGAACAAAAGCCATCAATCAGGGATCCCTAACCAATTCTGTCCAGGGCTGTCCTTCCCAGTTCCTTTTAATTGCTATTCATTCTTTCGCTGTCTGTCTCTAATTCCAGATACAATGTGTTTTTCGATCTTTTTTTGGCATTCAGAATTCCAAGTTAAGACTTTCCACAAAGTATGTCCTATCCACATCCAGAGTCTTTCCATAATTTCCCCTTCAGATGGGAGCTGGTTTGTTCTCTCCCACAGTAGGTTGATGCTGATTGTGTCTTATCAGAAGGCATTGAGTATCTTGTGCAGACAATTGTTGATAAATACTTGTACTTTTTTGATGATGGTTACAGTAGCTCTCCACGTTTAATCTCTGTACAATAGAACTGTCTTAACGTTTGTATTAAAAATTTTGATGCTAATCAAAATAGTTTTAATTATAATCAATGATTGCAACATACATAGAATAAATTACATGAGAATTTGAATTTCATTGATGAATATAAAACAATCTGAAAATATTGACGAAGTTTGAGGTAAATAAAAATGGTTAATAACGAAATGTGTTAGGTTCAAAATGAACTCTTGAGATCATGTTAATATAGAAATATTTGGAAGTAATATCTTTAGATTCTCGACTTGGTACGGCTATTAATGTATAATTAATGTTATTGTTAACATTGATATTATCACCCATTAATACAGAAAACAATTTTGCTGAATATTGTCCATGAATCACAGGGTAGCTTTAAAGGATGAAATAACTAGACTGGATTATTTTTCAGTGTGCTGTAAGGAAGAATTTGTACTAAACGGGAGATAAAAAACAAGACATCGATATTTGTTGAATTGTTACTTGTACATAGGGAAAAAAAAACAACATTGAAATTAAGTAGACGAGTAAAGGATTCTACAGAATTACAGTATAAATAAACAATAATTTTAGTTCTTTGTTAATTTAAATGACTGTTAGGTATTGTTATAATTATCTAAATAGATTAACCACTCAGCAGTTTTATAATTAAAGTCACTATATGTTCAGAATAGCTAAATCTTATGAGATGGATATATTCATTAAAAAAAATAGATGGACTGTGATCAATTATATTATATATGATGCTCATTTCGTCTTGTTTGAGACTTGTTACCTAGATGTAGCTACATCCCGGTGTTGACGTTCACACACCGATGGGATTCATTTACTTTCATGTCAAATGCTCTACTCATTGTCCATTGAACTGCGGACTCCAGATAGCCACTAACTTGTTCAACATTTATAAAATTTATGCCATTATTAGAAAAGGGTTAAATTCAGTAGCTCCGTAGACAATGCCTTAGGTATTTGATACGAAAGAAACTGGGTCCAAGTTCCGTTTCGAACATCAACTCTGGGATGCATGGAAATCCAGTTGACGAATCCTAAATAGAAATAAACACGTCTCCAGGATTTCACTACTATCTACAATCAATCTCTGCTTATAATGTTTGTGGCTTGAGGTAATATCGAAGCAATCTGCACAGGATACACATATGTCAATAAGAAATTGATCAATTGCAGTAATAAGCACCAATTGGATGATTTAAACAACCAATTATTTCTGATGATGTTTGAGTTATTTGTTGTACTAAAAAAAGGTATACTGTGATCGAGAAATATGGTCATATTCTGAGTAAAATAAATAGTTCATAATCGAATTCAATTGTTTATTTATTCTGAAGAAATGGTTCACAGTCAGTTACGAAACTTTCGGAAATACTCATTTCCATTCATTTGGATATTATAAATATATCATTGTTTTATTGTTAACGTTCTATTCAACGTTCAATTTATTTGGAATTATCAAGTCTAATTTTGGTAATAATACATTCACAGTTAATCAGATTGTTCTCAAATTCATTTGAAAACAGAATAGAACCCGACTCTCACATCAATTAAACATCAGAACAGTGAACAAACGTTGTAAAACACAAGTATTTTTTTCCTTATATAAGAACTTTCGTCTAAATTAGAGCGAATAGCTTCACAGTATTTGGGCGCCGAGTTGATGTAAGACATTAAAAATAGGAATAATATATATTTGTAAAATCTCAGCGAATGAATTTGAAGTCAATCCAACGTTTCGCCCGGCAAGCTGGACGATGCTTTTTCACGGAATTGGGTTTAGGTCAGGTTCTATCTTTGATGTTTTCACTTACGAACTGACATCAGTTAGAATGCCAAAATAGAATTTAGCCGAGTGAGTGAGTGAAGTTCTAACCAAAATCCAAGATCTACTATCGTAAATGTGATTAGTTCGTCAATAGATTATAGCCTAGCCAAATTAACTTCTTAAAGAAAATAAATAAAATCACTAATACAAGAGTGGTATAAAAATTTATAGAACCATCTCTCATGTCTTTTTCTGTCAAGTCAAAGAAATAATAAATGTCTTTTAAATACCGTGATTACTATTGTTAGTTCGAATCGAGACGAGTT
>NC_031496.1:23093984-23130274 GCF_000237925.1 Schistosoma mansoni
ATTCACCTAATAAATAACTTAACTTACTTACTTACGCCAGTTACCCCTCGTGGAGGAGCATAGGCCGCCTATCAACATTCTCCATCCAACTCTAACCCGGGCAACTTAACTAACTATATTCTATCTATTTATCTTAAAGTATTCTTCTCTATCGTCAAGGTTAAATCGATTCAAATAAACAAAGTACATTACAAATGTATCATCTTCAAGGAAGATGCACGTTTTTTAAATGGAGAAAAAACAAAAAAAACTTCACAAGGACAATTTGTATTGGGTACAGATAAAAGTTTTTACATGTAAATGAGAGATATAAAGCTTAAAATTGTTTAAAATTATGTAATTCAAGATTGCTTTGGTAATATATTTGTCTCATGGAATTACAACTACACGGGGGATCAGTTGAGAACTACTGATTTTTTGTAGGGGTACTAGGATATCCTACTGATGTATAAACAGTGTATTCAAGGTTAGTTCCAGTGTCAATACAGAGTTATTATAGTTGTCAATAACTAAAAAAGACAAGAGGAAGAGCACGGAAAAGCAACAGCAAACACTAGTCTGATAGATTTGCCGTTATGCATATGCCAAGTCGTTTCATAATCTGTTGATCAGGTTATATAGTATTTAAATCAGTTAAATTTACCAAGGACAGTGTAAATGTAAAATCTCTTCATAAAAAAATGTCTAGCGAGTGCGCTCAGTCATAACAGCCATCGAATATTTAACTTTTTTCTAATTTCAATAGTGGGATGGGATTTATTTAAAAGTGTAAATATATTTAAGGCAGTATGAGAGGAGAGCTAAATATCACAACAATAAACGAATGTTGGGAGTGATTCTGTTTCAAGAACAGGTTTCAGCAAATTATTCCAGATTATCGGAATTCGAATAAAGCAGTTTTATTAATGATAATGAATTGCGAGTGCTATATCTGGGTGTCTCATCTTGTTGAATTCCAGTGCTGGATGTAAAAGATAGTTTATTAAGTATTGTGAAGAAAGAATAAATGCAGTGTAAGTCTCCTCTTCTATAAAAGGTCGAGTCTTAGTTTGTTGGATCTGGAAATATGGTTTAAGGCACAATCGTTTCCAAAAATGAGAAGTGTGAGCCGCCGCTGAATAGATCCCAGACATTTTGTGCCTTATACAAGCACTACTAGGAATAAAATCACATTATACAATAAGTATTTGGATATATACTCCGTACATTAAAATGCATGAATCATTGTTATAACCCAGAAGTCACCAGGGCTTGGAAATCCATTTAACGACGATTTTTGAAAAAGACAAGGTGTGAGAATGCTTGAGTTCTAAATCAGTCACTGCACGAAACCTACATAATAACGTACTACTTATAGACAAGTTTAGATTGAGAAAAAGATAGCTAAAACGAATCTAGCTACATGGAGTAGTGTTTAGTTTCGAATTCCATTTTGAACACCACTGGGCTACCCCATTGAGCTGCATAATGATACAATTTTATATGTGGTTAAGCTCATGACTAGAAAATAAATACACTACTTTAAGATCATCTGCATCTAGAAGGGGCTTACCCATACAAAAGCGGTTGCAGATATCATTTATATAAGCTAAAAAGAGCAAAGGACCCAAAATACTACCTTGTATTATCCCACTTGTGACCGGGGTGGTATCCGATAAGAAAGAGTTTCTCTTCATTATTTAGTGACGATGAATGAGAAAAGAATTAAGTCAAGCAAACACGCAATTTCTGATCCTTTAAGATATGAGTTTGTCTGTAAGAATCTGATAGTTAATCATGTTGAAATTCCCAGAAATGTCAAAACCAGATGATGCAGACTATTTTACACTCCTTTAAATCTTGAATTTTCATATAATTTCATGCTTTTCCTACTGCGAATTCACTCATCTCTTCAAAATAAATTTACTGTTTAGTTCAATAACAGTAAATAAAGTTATAAAGACTCGTTTGGCTATGGTTTTCCATTTCCCTATTGATGAGAAGAGTAAACATTTTGGACCGATCCACATTTCTATCGTGTCTTATGTTGTTTATAATTAATTCTTTTTTATAAACATATATATACTCATTTCATCATTCTTATTAATTCAGCCTATTGAAGTACGATTTATTGAATATATGCCATTTTCTGGTAACCATTGGGAATTATCAAAATTATTTACATTTAAACAAATGTTAAATATTATAAAAAATTCTTATCCAAATTTAATTTGTTTAAATGAAAACTCATTTGATATAGCAAAAGTAAGTATTATTCAAAATATTTTAGTTTTAATGTATAAAACTATTTAAGTAATATAAATATGTTACATTAAATTATTTCATCTTCATATTTAATATTTCATGGCATATATTGTTATAATGATTTATTTATTTATTTGAACACATAAATATCGGTACAAAGGGGCACCAGATATATATGCGCCACACAAATCTTATTTCATTTGTGTGAGGGCTGTGATACTGCTCGAGTGTCCAAACTGAAGCACGTGGTTTTCTTAGGGGACCACACCCCAAGCCTTTGACCTAAAGATCTGATCCACAAGGCAGGGGAGCATCGTGAGGAGATTCAGTCTCATAGTAGCCGGTGACCAACGATTGATTCATACGCCATTCGTTTCCTCAGGATACTGGATCCCATGTGCATCAATAGTTTGGAATCAGGGTTTTCCAACTCCCCTAGGTGAACTTTCCGTGTCCATCAACCCGGTTAAAGCGCCGGATATTTGCTTTTCGTCCTCTCAATTTCGTAAACAACATGGGTTCCACAAAATGCAGTGAGTAGGACTTCCCTGGGAGAGTCTATATACGCGAGGCCATGTGAGAGCATTTGAAGAGAGGGAGAGCGGACTCTCCCCACTCTCGGCCGTACCAGGGCATTTGGGGGCGGCAAAATGATAAAGTTATTGTGTCAAAAATCCATGTACACACAAGAAAGATATACAGAATGTTACATAAATTTTCAGGAATTGGAGTATTCGAATTTGTTACGGTCTGATAATCTACAATTATAAGTAGTTAATAATTCCAGTTATAATTATTATAGTTCAAGATGTATATTCAGATAAGGTATATAATGAGAATATCGTTGTGATCTGTAAATGTAGATAGCAAATATATGAAAGTTCTGTTATCATAAGAGTGGGTAATTGAGAACAAGAACCATATCTGTGCAGCAGTGCATTTGTGAGCGATAATCAGTGTGTCATGTTATAGAGGATTCAAAAAAGAAACGGAAAAAACTACTCAAACAATGAACATCTCGAACTCTACGCATCTGATAAACAAACTAAGTAGCTGACTTAGTCGACGAGTAACTCAAATGACACAATCTATAGTATGGTGTATTCAGTGAAGCCAGTACAGCAGTGATAAGAACATGCTAAAATCGTATTATCTTATCGGTACTTTGTCCTCGTGTCAACCACTCACTGATCTATTTGGCAGATTATGATTATATTAATTACTGTATTCTCAATATCACAATAATTTCATATCATCACCTGAAGTGGAATTATTATTGTTGTTCGTGTTGATATCAAATTATGACATTTACACGTATAAAATTATAATTTTATGGACATTTCGTCCTCGTATTTGACTTATTTAATCCCGTTATTCACTAACGTGAGTTAAGTTGACAATTACATACGAGGGCAGCGGGAATGTATATTTCAACAAAAATTATTCATACGATCGGCAAGACCATAATTTATGGACGAACCAATCAGATTTAGAATAACAGGTGTTGGATCTTGGCGCGAAATTCATCCATCCACTTGGCTAAGCAGTGTTTGGGCATTTTAGTTGATGTCAGTTCTTGATGAAAACCCTAAATCTAGTTCCTAGCCTTAAGCATCAACTGTAAATTATAATCTATATTCTTCGCAGTGGTTTATAACCCTCATTTAGTCCTAGCTAGTAGGTGGATGCATATATATATATATATATATATATATATATATATATATATATATATATATATATATCAGAAGACTGGTCTAGCGCATGTTTAATAATTCGTAAGCTCACTTCTATTTGAAGTGCATTTGATGATATCGTCGAGGCTGAAGATGAACGCCTCACTATTAAATCATCCAGCTTTAGAAACTTAATATCACCCAAAGGTATGTGTTATCAAAATGATCTAAAATATGGGGCGAGATTCACTGGATTATAATTTCATAAAAGTCAGCTCAAGTAAACTATCTGGTTCAAAACACTTAACTTCATTGTAAGTTTTCACCATAACTAGAAATCTTCTGCATCACTACTAATAGCATTGAACACAGATCGAATAGAGTACCAAATTATTTAAAAATGGTAGATCGTCATGATAATAAGTCATAGATCTTATGTTCCCTACTCAGATCATTTTGTACATCCTATTTATGCTGGAAGATGAAGTGAGTAAAGGACATTTAAGATATGAAGAGTAATTCATTCTCGTGTTTACCTATTAATGGTTCAACGAGAACCGTATTAATACGTTAATAGGTATAAAACATTGAATTCATTATAGTTTACTATATGAATAGTCTATTCAATCGTAACAGTTTAATTGACAAATAATAGTTTTTTTTATTGTCAACATTTAAATTTACTAAAGAA
Organism: Schistosoma mansoni; assembly: GCF_000237925.1. NCBI lineage: Eukaryota > Metazoa > Platyhelminthes > Trematoda > Strigeidida > Schistosomatidae > Schistosoma > Schistosoma mansoni. Next base: position 23,098,596 of record NC_031496.1, read on the forward strand.
GCGCTAAAAATCACCATAAGTCTTTTCAAACCAAAAAAGGTAACACAGATGATCCATTGATCCACGTCTTATAGTTAACTACTTCATTGGATAAGAAAGTCTGTCATGTAAGCTTTAAAGACTTATTGAACTTAAATATCGGATAGTGATATAAAGTATACAATTATATACTAATGTTTATCGGTGCAATATGATGGTTGAGTTCAGTGATAGAAAACAATTTCCCTGTTAATATTCTCTGATTTAGTTCTTAATATTTTCTTTTTTTTGTGAAGCATTTTCAAGTATCAGGATGGTTAGGTAAGATTGGTTTCATCACTTCAATGACTGAGAATTTTTGTGCTGGATGTTCACGTTTACGTCTTACAGCTGATGGAAATCTTAAAATTTGTTTACATGATAATTATGAAGTGAGTTTAGTGAAAATATTACGCAACAAAATGAATTCACATATAATTGATGAGTGGTGCACTGAAAAGTCTAACTATAATTTAAAACAATCTATGCAATTAAATGAAATCTACGATCAACTTGATCAAATTGTAGATCAAGCTTTAACTAAAAAGTCTGCTAGTCACAAAGGTAAATATGATTGCAAACAATAAACTAATACATCATTTTATTTCCATTTATAAACGTTTCACTATTAATCTGGACATTATTTTCAAAGCCATCAAAGCGATAAATCTAATTATGACACACGATTTAGTTCACTGGGTTTTTCTGTAATTCTTGTAGATTGATATCTGATCATATACCGAATAGGTATAGTACTATGAGAATTGTAAAACAAGAGATTTCTATAACCTGAACTACAAACATTCTGACTGCCGTATTTCATTATATGATAATCTGTAAATGAAATACATGTACAAATGTTGTTTGTTTTCTGGTAAAAAAAACCTTGTTTTAAAAATGTGAAGTCAAGATGATCAAATGAAAATGTTATGAACGATAGAATGATTTGAAAAGGAAACTTTACAAATTATCTCAATTCATTTAAGACATTAGGTTATAATATGTAATTAGGTGATTGCTCTCGCTTATGCTAGACAGCTCGGAATCAACTAGACGATTTGAACTTCACCGATGATCTGGCCTTCCTATCCCGTACACATCAACAAATGCAGATGAAGACAACTACTGCAGCAGTAGGCCTCAACATACTCAAGAGTAAAAGCTTGATCCTCAGATACAACACGGGGAACACCAACACAATCACATTTGATGGAGAAACTCTGGAACAGGTGGAACCTTTCACTTACCTGAACAACATCATTGATGTGAAGGCAGGGATTGGAAAAACAAGAGCAGCATTCCTACAGATGAATAAGATATGGAACTCAAAACAACTGTCAACCAATATCAAAGTCACGATGTTCAATACGAACGTCAAGACAGCTCTGTTATACGGAGCTGAAACTTGGTGAACTACCGCAACCATCATTGAAAAACTACAAGTATTTATAAACAATTGTCTATGCAAGATACTTAATGTCTGTTGGCCACTCGCCATCAGCAGCAGCTTGTTGTGGGAGAGAACAAGCCAGATTCTATCTGAAGAGGAAATTAGGCAAAGATGTTGGAAGTAGATAGGGCATACACTGCGGAAATAACCAAACTGTATCACGAGGTAAGTGCTTACTTGGAATCCTAAAGGGAAACTGAAAGGAGGAAGACCAAAGAACACAATGAGTCGGGAATTGGAAGCACATATGAAAAAGATGGATTGCAATTGGAAAGAACTGGAAAGGATTACCCAGGACAGAGTTGGATGGAGAGTTCTGACGAGCGGCCTATGCTCCTCGACGAGAGGTTTGGTCTTGTCCTTTTTCGACTTACTTACTTGGCACGGTAACAAATGTTATGACCAATGCAATATAATATGAACTTCATAATACATTTTAACTATAATCACCTTATCAATGCATCAATTAGGGTTGAACATAAGAAAAGAAAAAAGCTAAATAAAATGAGTATGTTCTACCCATATAATGTCTACGAACTTGTTACTGAAGTGAAAAACTTTATTACATTCAATAAAATCACATCCAGAAAACTCATCAACTTGAATTAATTCATAATAATGCTCTTGTCTAAAAATCAAACGTCAATTGTCAAATTTAATGGCGAAGATAATCCATTAATATATAACCATAATAGTTCTTCCGTCTATTATAAAATTTTATGAATTACCTACTAAACATTATTTTCTAACAATATTTAACCTGTAAATTGAGAGTATCTGTTATATTGATTGCTTGCGTTCTTGCCCAGTTGATATGTATGACGTTATAATACCGCCAATTGAAGAGCAGTGAACTATCGATCGCCCAATGATACACAAAAGTTGTATGAGCAGTCTTGAGTACTTATCAGTCCTGCTATCTGCCTAGCCCAGCCAGTTAAGTCCAGAACACCAATAACAGCCTCTGCAATATGAATAATTATTCTCAAATATACTGGGTTTATATACCAAACAGACAGACCACATCATACCATAAATTAGAAAATAATATTTGTACAATATTCGGCCAAATGTGGCTGTGAATAGGGGAAACAGTAATTAATGGACTGGGGATAACTCAAGAATGGTAAATCGTATAATAATAATCTATAGGTCAAAATAAAGCTTATAATAAGAGGAACACGAATAGTTTAGTTACTTAACGATTATATAATAGGAAATATACATATTACATTGGTCCATAAATAGTTCTCAAAGTTACCATTCATAATTCTCCACGAGATACAACAATATCAAATTAGATATTTGTTTGATTAACACAAAATCAATCCTACATTTCACTAAATTATCCTCCACCTTAAAAGATTAATCCTTTTTTTTCTCTATGCAACTAAAATAATATTTTGATTTAAAGTTGAATAAACCGTTTACTGAGTTAACTGTAATTTATTAATTTAATGACTATTTCATTGTATTATAGATTTATATTCACCTATTTAAGTCATTAAAATAGGTATGGTTATTTTATCACCAATTAGTCACGACGTAGAACTTCGTACGTACGTACATCAGTTCGAGCTGCCATACAACATTAGCACAGAGATACAGTAGTCGATTCAAATTCCATAGTGGTAGAGATAGTAAGAGTATAAGCAGTAATTCAAAAGATTAGGGTTTGAAGATGTTATTCAAGAAGTATAATCCGGTGAAATAAATTTGAAAAGAGGAAAATGATAGAGACATGAAGAATTCAGAAGATTAAAATTTGACAGAACACAAAGAGTGGATGCACCTTCGCCATTGCAAACGATTTTGAGCTATGTTATTCAAGGTCTCTAACCATCGATTGTTATTATCTCGCGAATCCCAACCAGGTAGTCTACACCTACCAACATGGTTCAGTCCACTTGTCAGTGACTTCATGGATTTGTACCACATTTTTGTCTGGCCGCCCTTAGCATTCTTCCAACCTACTCTTACACCATAAAACATTGCACGTCAGGGCAGTCGGTGGTTGGGCATACGTAACACGTGTCCCAGCCATCTCAACTGATGAAGTTTCACTACTTCATCAATCGATTTGCCATCCTTACCTAGTACCCGTTTCCTAATAACTGCATTACTTACTCGGTGGTGCCAGGATATTTGAGCAATGCTTCGAAGACATCAAGTAAGAAGTATTCATCTTTTCTACATACTTCCCTCTTAATAAACATTGACTTGATCCTTTTATTATCAATGATTTATTTGTGAATTTTCCTAAAAGTGGTTATTTCTTTCATTTTATTTTAAACGAACTATAGGTGCTGATCAACTTGCATCAAGTGTAAATCGTTCAATGGTTCGGATTGGTGGTTGAACAAATCTCAATGATTCTATAATTCATATAAAAATTTTTTAATCAGTGTAGAATAACTTTTTATGTAAATATATTAAAACATCTATTCATTGGATTATTATACTTTTTTTTATTTTTGATGTTGTATGTTTTCTGTAAGATTGTATGTATGTGTTGTCACTTAAGGATGATGTAAACAAATGGAGGTCTTAATGCAGTTAGGTCATGGTCTTGACATGAACTTAGAAATTAATTGACCATTGATTTCAGTCATGTGGACTAATGTGAATTTATTAGATGGGATATTTGAGATGTTTGAAATTATTAGTTGAAAATCATTTATTTATCAACTGAATTAGACGTAATTTTTATAAGTCACTTGTATTAATATTTGATGTTGAGTCAGTACATGGGTAGAGTATGAGATATATCAGAATAACTATCCGTTTAACCATAGATCAGGACTTATGTTAATACAATCTAGATTAAATTCACTTAGTATGATTTGTTTGTACCTTCCCATTGATGTTTAAGACTGCAACTGGTCAGTCTCTTATAGGCATATGTGCACATTGTCTCGATATAGCCTTAATTCACAAGCATTGTAAGCAAAGATGGATAGTGGCTAGCAGTGGAATCCAGGACGCGCGTTTCGTCTCGTCAACTCTGAGATGCAGATACATTCACCTGACGAGTCCAAATGGGACGAAGCGCATGTCCTGGATTCCACTGCTAGCCACTATCCATCTTTGCTTACAAAAATTTAGATGAGTTTGACTATTTAGAAATACAAATCGCATTATAGATATTATTTGATTTAACTCCACAAAGTATTTGATCTTTTTCCTTTGTTCAGTTAAGTTGACCAAATACTATAACTATTAAATTCATTTTGTATTATTTATTTGAATCATCTCATTGATGCTTAGGACCGCGATTGGTCAGTCTCTGATTGGCATATGTACATCCTGTGCAGATTGTTTTGATATTTCCTTAAGTCACAAGCATTATAAGTAAAGATGGATAGTGACTAGCAGTGGAATCCAGGCAATATCGAGGCAATCCACACAGGATGAATGTTGTAACAAATTAACATAGATTATGAATTTATCACAATTTATTGTAAAAATAAACAAGTAATAGAAAAAAAAACAAGTAAATGTATCAATGATACAATAGAGATTATTCATTCACAAATAGTCATGAAGGGGGGGGTCAAATAAATAAATAAACTTTTAGTTTGTTTCTTTTAGAATAAATTAATTATTTTCATTTGTGTAAATGTTTACACTTTTTTTAAAAAAAGAAGAAAACTATACATAAATTACATCGTTCATTTATTTATTCACTTACAAAGCCAAATCAAGTCAAATGTTAATTCGTTGTGTGTGTGTGTGTATGTTTTATTTTCAATAATGAAACATAAAAGATCAATAAGATTTTAGCCCACAAATGCCCCGGTACGGCCGAGAGTGGGGAGAGTCCGCTCTCCCTCTCGAAATCCTCTCATATTACCACGCGTATATAGCCTCTACCAGGGAAGTCCTACTCACTGCATTCTTGTGGCACCCATGTTGTTTACGAAATTGAGAGGACAAAAAGCGAATGTCTGGTGCTTTAACCGGGTTGGTGGACACGGAAAGTCCACCTAGGGGAGTTGGAAAACCCTGATTCCAAACCAATGGTGCACATGGGCTCCAGTATCCTGAGGGAATAAATGGCGTATGAATTAATCGTTGGTCACCAGCTACTATGGGACTGCATCTCCTTACGATGTTCCACTGCCTTGTGGATCAGATCTTTAGATCAAAGGCTCCGGGTGAGGTCCCCTAAGGAAACCACCTGCTTCAGTTTGGGCATCTGGGCAGTATCACAGCCCTCACACAAATGAAATAAGATTTGTGTGGTGCATATATATCTGGTGCCCCCTTGTACCAATATTTATGTGTCTAGAAATAATTAAATAAATAAATAAGATTTTAGTAAATAAAATACTCTTATTTTGTATATTTGTAATCGAAGAAGTGAATTACGTATAGATTATAGTGAACCATTTATGTGGAAACAGATTTATGGTGAAATTAAAAGGAAGCAAATCTCAAAAACAGTAATATTTCTCAAGATTACTATAAACACTTTATAATTAGTAACTGATGAAATGTCGATTGAAACCTTATCACACTAATGATTTTCTTTCTAAAAAGTTTAATAATTGTTTGTCAGTCTATGTGATTCTAGATAATTTGATATAGTCATGATAATCAAGAAGATTTCAGTTTGATAGAGATATACTTAGTGAATACATTTCGGTAAAGATCACTTAGAATCATAACCTTTAATTTCATTATCGACAGTTATAGTCATTTATAATTAAAAGTGATGTGATTGATGGGTACGCTTTAGTATTGCGTAATCACGGCAATGTAGACCAATGTACTCCAAGTCACTGTTCTATAGGTAACCTTCTTGCAATGAGGTCTGGAGGTTCTGGCTTCGACGACTAAAGAGGTGTGCTGTACTACAACGGAATGACTGTTCATTGTAGCCTGTTTTTCAACTTGTGATGACAACCATCTTCAAAACGGAAACTAGGTCCATTTACGTAATTTTTTTTATCAAAGAAGTTAATAGATTCTCATTCAATACATTTTTAAATTTCGAATATGATAATCTTTTCAATGCTTTTGAATATTTAAGGGATTGTTCTTTGTTGTTTCAAAAAGTTCAAATCGTTTATCTTACATAATCATCATTTCTATTACAAGGAACCATAGAAAACTTCGTGTATATATCACTCTGTATGTACTTTTCTTTTCTAACATATGAAAATGAGCCATCATACTTTGATCAATTGTTTTAAACGTGCAATTGAACCAAATTTTTCAAATAGTTTAAAGAAATCATCAACACGATCAAGTATGACAACAGAACAACAAAATCCAGTGAGCTATCTTTTTCTTTTAAAGTTTTTTATTCAATTATAATGAAATCAATTGATCATAATCTATACAAGAGAATAACGGATAGTATTGTTGAAATAATTTGACTAATACTAACTTTCAGAAGAGGGTTTTGTAGAGATTTTAGTAATTTAATAGTTGAATTCATGAATCAATTGAAACTAGACCACCATGGAAAACTTGGAAGCACTGAACGGCCGTTTCGTCCCAGTATGGGACTCTTCATCAGTGCTTCCAGGTTTTCCATGGTGTTCTAGCTTCAATTGACCCATGAATTCAACTATTTAATTCTAATTTATTTAGTTATATGGTTTATGGAAAGTATTCCACTGACTGAGATAATATAAATAAGATACAATGGTTTAACTGACTACCAAACTCGTCATTTTATATGTGAATAATCATCAAGTCATGCGGTCAGAGATGGAAATAACTAGCAAACAAACTACAAGTATCATTTAATATATTTTACAAAACAGCTACAAGACGATGGTATTGAAAACTCATACACTAAGCTGTTCAATAACAATATAAATAATTATGTTATAGATCAGAGGGTCTAAATTTTACCAAGCATGTTTCAGTTGTCTTATTATTTATGTGTTAAACAACAGGAAGTAATAACTGAACTTAAGGATACATGTGTTTAGGATATAATTCGACTAGTTATAAAAATAATTTAGTTCTAACAGTCTATACTACTCGATCGAAAGAAAAAGAAGTAGATTTTAGTAAGAAAACCTGGACCTCAACTTATTTGCTTGTTGACACTTGTCATTGAACCGTAGCAATGAACTTCAGAAGATTAATGGTCCCTATGGACTTTAAACTTACATCACCAACTGTAGCAGTCTAAGCTTCGATTAAGATTCTGTAGAATTGAGATATTTGGATTGATTCATCGATGAATAGTAACTAATGTTGATTTATTCTGTAGTGCTGATCAAAAGTAGCAAATTGTCATCAGTCAGATAGTTCGCAGAATGTTGGATCAATTAGACTAGTAGATATATTTCAGTAAAATTTGATTGATACTACAGAATTAGACAAACAGTGTATTGATTACTTCTCACCGATCAGCCAATGTACATATTTGCTATCTCTGCTAACAAACATACATTGCCTAGATTCTGTTATTTCATCAATGCTATTTTATAATCGCCCTACGTCGAACTAATATTACAAATACACATTTATTTTGAAAACCTCCACAGAGATAAGTAAAAGTAGAAAAGTTGAGGAATTTTCAGCTTTTTACAGTGATTTCATAGGACAGTTACATGAACCTTTTAGTTTATTTCTTCTGGTGAGAAATTTTTAGCAAGGTTGTTTTATAGGGAATGTAAGTTGCTGACCCCATGTCCAACTCTTCTCCATTATACGGGGTTGGGATAGGTACTAACCCTAAACTTGCTACAGGCGGAGTAATGAACGTAAATTCAAGTAATTACATGATACACACTATTTCAGTAAATCGATTTGAACCAGAATTTTAGATACAACACTACGTTAAAGCACAATAAAAATCATATATCAACTAATTTAACTTGAAGATTGTCTTTTTTGTATCCCATAATATACGAATCATTGCAAGTACACTGGATGGAATGTATTCGCTGCTTCAAAATTGAGTCACGCTTTTGTTTGATAATCAAAAGGATTTCGGTCAAGGTTCCATGTATCTGTAATGCCTCATAAAGAAGAATCTATTTTAAGAGCTCGAAAGTATCAAGGTTTTCATTACGATTGGTATACTGTTCACAAACTACTATTTAATCAAATGAATCCGATCAGCACTGAGAACCAAAAGGAATATCTTGTTCACCATTTAAAAAATAAAAAACTTAAATCGTTTTGAACCTACAAGTGCATGGTGATTATTTAATTAAAAAAACCATCATGAACATTTAGAGAGTTATTCGTTACATGTAACAAGAAACAACATATCCCTATCATTTTATTTTATTCATAATTTAGTTTAATATAAGATTTATTAAGCTAATAAATAGTTTGAACTCATTCCATTTTAATAGTTGAATTCATTACTTTACTTTACTTACTTACGCCTGTTACCCCTCGTCGAGGAGCATAGGCCGCTCACCAGCATTCTCCATCCAACTGTGTCCTGGGCAATCCTTTCCAGTTGTTATTCATCCTTTTCATATCTGCTTCTATTTCCCGGCGTAATGTGTTCTTTGGCCTTCCTCTTTTCCGCTTCCTTTCCGGATTCCAAGTTAGGGATTGCCTCGTGATGCACATTGATGATTTCCTTAATGTATGTCCGATCAGTTGAATTCATGAAATGATCTAAGTTAGATGATCATTGAAAATCTGGAAGCATTGGACGGTCATTTTCAATTTATTTCTTTATTTAAAATAAATTTTTTTTTTGATTTTATTTATATTTTAGATTGAAATTTGTGATGTAATAACTCGTTCACCTAAAATGATTGATATTACATCTAAAATTGTAAATGGAAATAGTCAGAAACAAAATATTATGACAACAATTAGATCAGCTAAAGCACAAGTATTTATATGTATTGATGATTATATTAAACAATTTATTCATAATCAATGTTTGATTATAGATAATAATTCAGATAAGATTATCCATGATAATGATAATAATGAAAGTCATATTGATGATAATAATACAAATGAATTATATGAACTATTAACACCAAAAGGTGATGTATTTACAGTGGCACGTTTAGCTGGTATACAAGCTGCTAAACAAACTTCTAATATTATACCATTATGTCATCAAGTAAGTTATTGAATGAGTTGTTCTAATAAATAATTTAAATATATAAAAACTTTCGTCTAAATTAGAGCGAATAGTTTCACAGTATTTGGGCGCCTAGTTGATGTAAGACATTAAAAATAGGAATAATATATATTTGTAAAATCTCAGCGAATAAATTTGGAGTAAATCCAACGTTTCGTCTGGCAATCTGGTCCAAGCTTTTTCAAGGAAACATTTCAAGGAGATATTTATTCATAACTTAGTATAATCTGAGATTTATTAAGCTAATAAATAGTTTGAACTCACTTCATTTTAATAGTTGAATTCATGAATTGAAATATTTCAAGGAGATATTTCCTTGAAAAAGCTTGAACCAGATTGCCAGGCGAGACGTTGGATTTACTTCAAATTCATTCGCTGAGATTGTACAAATGTTATTATTCCTACTAAATAATTTAAAGTTTTACATTTTAATTAATAATTTTGAATTATGAACTTCAAGTTGTTTAGAATGAGTAGTTTAGTTAAAGAAAAGAAAAAAAAACTAGTTTAGAAGAGTTAATCTCTTGGAATCTTTACATAAGGATGTTTGACTATAAGATGATTTTCAGAAGGGGGGTTTGTGGAGATTTTAGTTATTTTATATAGTTGAGATCATGAGTCAATTGAAGCTAAACCACCACGGAAATCCTGGAAGCACTGGACGGCCGTTTCGTTGTGGATTAGTTGAATTAAGACATTAACACCGTTGGATGCCGACTCAGTGGTCTAGAGGTTAATGGCTCGCGCGCGAGACTGATAGGTCCTGGGTTTGAATCTCGCGAGGCGGGATCGTGGATGCGCACTGCTGAGGAGTCCCACAATAGGACGAAAGGGTCGTCCAGTGCTTCCAGGTTTTCCATGGTGGTCTAGCTTTAAGTGACTCATGATCTCAACTATATATAAGACGATTTATTAATTTAATTAAAGCATAAATAATGAACGTTGGAGAATAACATGGACTCCTTTTAACACTATTAATCACTAAGAATAGGATATACGTATTTTATGTCATAACATAAGAAAAGTCCTCATCAATGAAAAATTATTAAAAAGACCAGAAGGCATGAAAGAATTAAATAAAAGAGTTTGTATGTTAACTGATAGGAACATTTGTAGGCTGGATATATGAATATTCTAAAAGAAAACCTAACAGCTTAGAAACAGGATTCTTTAGAAGGATACGAAAGACTAATACTATGGTTATGCAATACTGAAAATATAAAATAAGATTGATCAGATATAAAGTAAGAAATAATGATTGATGCTATGAAAAATTACGTAGTTAACATTTATAAATGAGGTCACCGTGGTAGAGCAAGATTGGTAACTATGTCTTGATCATTTTATGGGAACTGCTTCGGCATCCATTTTTTATTGATCATCTTGAACAACTTTGAGACGGCGAAATCACGTACACTGTCAATCAAATAGTGTACAATCACACTGCTAAAAATATGCAGTCCTTATAGCCTGAACTTCTGTGGAAGAGATGCGGACTTTAACCCTCCTTTCTATATGTCTAATGCATATGCTTTGGCTCCTACATATAAACTAGTAGATAGTGTGTGAATTGGATAGACTATTTCGAACCGATTGATTTGAAAGCCTGACTTCTGGAGACTATTTACTAGGTTTTTCCGATATAAGGCTTGAATATATTCCAATTCGAATTTGTTTCCAACACTACCGATGTGTATTGATATAATGAGCGAAATGAGGTTGATTGAGATTAATGGATGTGACAATAAGTGGGAAATTGGCTTTATCTAATCGCTAAAACCCATCTTGTAAATGATAGAAAACTTATCGTACATTTCGAATGCACTTTTTTGATCTTTTTAATAGGGAGTTAGGTGGATTGTGTTGAACATGCATTAGTGACTTTAGCAGTGTACTACATGTATGTTGAAGGTATTCGTTTTAAGAGATTTTTCTGATGGTGGACGATACACCAGATAAGATCATCTCAGTGAATTCATAGAGATAAGCGTTAATGCAGATAGTGAGGAAATATTTTTTGAAGTAGATAGGAGTATTATGATAAATCTAAGCTGTTTTTTTCTTTAGTGATATGATTAGGTCTAACGATTTGGTCTTAATTGATTGGCGAATGAATAATTTACAAATTATTTTCCTCCGATCGCCTATGACATTTTATCATGTTCAGTGTTCATATTTTCTATGTAAGCATATTATTTTATCATATGAAAAAACCATTCATCTGGTTGGTAGTTTTGTCTTGATTACTAATCATTCGGAAACCTGAGTCAATTATGCGATCTCGTCAAATTGTCATTGAGTTCATCTATCGATTAGCATTACATCAATCTATTTTAACAATGGAAATTTCGCCTCACGCAAAAACACATTCCATAACAGTAGCGACGGGGATGGGACCTATTTTCATCAACCTTGTCTCTAGCTGATATGAATTCGAAATAATTTAAATTTCCTTTTTCTTTGTACCAAAATCCCCGTCGCCAATCGATACGTTCATGTACTGTGCCAATAATTGGTGACTCCAACTCCTATACTGTGAGCAAAACTAAGATTTTCTGTTCTTTCCCATTATTCCGGTTGAATATTATTTACGAAATCTGAATACCTTCTTAGGAAAGTTTGTGTTAATAAAGATTGCTCGGTTTAAATACTTTTACCAATTTTATTGATATGTAATAGACAAACCTAATGTGTTTTGATTAATCACACTGGGTAAACATTAGCAAGATTCATCTGAAAAACTGGTTTTTACTCTGTTTAGTGGAGCATGAAAGAGAAGAGGATAAACTAGTTTCGCTAACAGTATCAAAATCGGAGTCACGAATTATTGGCACAGTGTATGAATGTATAACACTCAGACACTTGATTTCAATATAATTTCCCTGTCAATTATGCTAAGTACAGCGTGAATAGATGAAAAATATTGTTTGTGGTTGAAAGAATAAATAGATTAAGTATAATTTTACAAAGTCATGAGTTCTGATAGTTCCAGATACAACTAAGGGAATAAACAGAGACTTACATTTGGTTATTTGCCATTGAAGCTAATCATTTACCTCTAAAATAAGCCACTAATAAAGGAGATGGATTGACACAGGATGTTTGACTGTCTTAAGACCCTTTGAAGGAGCATTCGAAGAAAGTATCAGCACAGTAATTGCACTAAATATGCTTATTTCATGCTATTTCAAGTATAATACTTTTATTCTTTATTCTAGGTGCCATTATCATATATTTCAGTGGATATTGGTTACAGATTAGGCAAAATTCATATACAATCACAAGTAAAAGCAGTTGGTCAGTCTACAGGTGTAGAAATGGAAGCATTAACAGCTGTTTCTGTTGCTGCACTAACGGTTTACGATATGCTAAAACCGTTACAAAAAGGGCCAATTATTATTGAGAAAATTGAACTATTAGAAAAACTTGGTGGATCCAAAGGTTCCTACTTAAAACTTGGTGCATCGAAATAAAGAAAAGAACTTGATTATCCAGCTTTGCTTAGAATTCAATTTTGTTTACAGTATTTTGCAGACTTTGATTCCTTTATTACGATATATTGCCGAAATGGTTCAACTATTAAGAACATTTTAAAGTTTATTTCACATGCAATATGAATGGGAACCGACATCTCATTAAAGATGTCAGTCAGTCAGCTACAACGTAGGACCAGGCACATTTATGCATCGGTCCAAGTTGCCATACCTCGTTAGCACAACAAGATGAACACCGGATTCATAGAAATAGTTAATTCAGTGGTGGTAGTATATGAAAGATAGGTTGTATATAAGGATATAGTATAGGAAGGAAGAACGTTATGAAGCAATTTTAATCTTAAGGTTTAAGAGAAGATAAAGAGTGTATACACCTACGCCATTGTGGTCGATTCCGAGTCATGTCACTTAGAGTCTCCAACCCTTGGTTACGATAGTCACGCGGACCCCAACCAAGTAGTCTGCATCTGCCAACATGGCTCAGACTAGAAGTTAGTGACTTCAAGCACTGATGCCACGTTTTGGTTTGGCCGCCCCTAACTCTTTTCCAACCATCCCCTACACTAGTCAGCATAGCGCGTCGTGGTAATCGGTGTTCAGGCATACGTAATACGTGGCCTAACCATCTCAGTCGATGAAGATTTATGACCTCATCAGCTGATTAAAGATGAAGTATCATTAATTACGGTCTGTAGGAAGAAAACTAATTTAACTAAAAAAAGGTTGAGTATTGAGTTCAATGTTTTAAAACAAACAATGGCAAGTTTTTAACGGCTTCTCTTATGAATGATATTGGGTTCTAAAGCAGATCTAGGGAGTCTTGTTCAGTACAACAGTCAAAGATAAATTTTCGTGATGCTTACTGAGTTACCTTATACTCCTCTGGTTCCCATGAGCGTAACTTGTTTTACAGTGGTGTAAATAGAATAAGTGATTTAATGGTTAATGTACTCATTATAGCATACGGTGAGTGTACATTTATCAGACTGAGATAATTCGTCAAACATGTCATCTGACATTACATGAATCTTTACTAACGATAGTACAATCTAGAAGTGATGAGAATCACAGGACCGTGGTTTCTGATTAGAAGAATAAACCATACGAGATATGTGGCATTAAAGCTTGTCACATAGATCAAAGTACAGTAGTGTTTAAATAAAGAAAGGAATACCGATGTACTCAGTCACCTACGCCGAAATTTTCTGTCTTAGAAGAATTGTGAGGCAGAGCTATTCAGATTCCAATCATTATTTATTCTTAGTATGTGTTTATTGAAGATATCCGTTGAGTTAAAATAAGTAAGTAGACGGAGAAGATTAGAGGTGTTTTAGGATTTCATCTTCACTTAAGGATAACCAAACATCAACCAACTATAACTGTTATTGTTAAAACAACAACTGATGCAGGCCACTGATAAGAAATTATTTTGGATTTGTAAAGACAAGAAAATCAAACTTATTCGCTTAAATTATTCAGAAGACTATTTCATCAATAACCTCGCTTAGAGTCCCGCTACACATAACGTGGTACAGAAACCTATACTAATGCATAACTGTACCATGCTTTGTGTTGATAATACCTGTCTGCCTACACATAACGTAAGTTATGAACATCTCAAGGTAGGTTAGAAAGCAGAATAATTGAAAAATATAAACATTTGAGATTGATGTCTTTTGTTTTTATCACTTTTAAACTAGAAGGAAAAAGATAAATGTTGCACGATTTCCCCCAGTATGATTCATGGTGTATTACATTTCATAATGTAACATTCCTTTAGCACTCTTACTCAATGAGAGGAACTACCCTTCATCAAGCAAATAAAATACCCTTTTCAACTTAAAGGATAAAACTGAGCGCGGTAGTAGATTAGTGTTAGACTTTTAAGGCCAAAGATCTGCCTAGTTTCTTTGAGTTTGTTGTTTCTTCTGAGCATTAGTTTGATGCTGACTCAGGTAGGCTAAATCGTCGCCTGGTCTTTAAATATTGATTTTTTTTTAATTCGACCTCATTTACTAAATTTGTAGATCAGACCAACAATTGGGTTTACTTTGATGCGACTACTAAGATTTCTTTCTTTTATTCCTGATCGAATTTGCATAAAATAATGTTTGAGCACGAATGAAATCTCTTACTCATCTTAGGTAATACAAACTAGTAAGTTGATCAACTGCATTATTCTTATATAATAAGGACACACGAACGTGTTTAAACAAGATGAATCAAGCGGAGTTCTAAAGTATGAAAAAAAATTCACTGTGCATTCTTTCTCAAATACGTTCTTTACAACATGGAGACAATAACACTATTCGAACAAAATATCACAATATTGTTGAGAGCAATAAAACATAACTGAGGATTTATATTTTCTGTCCGATCGATAATTGGATGTTTATTACTACCATATAGATTTGTTGAAACACATATTTAACAAATAATCAAAAACAGGAATTAATTGTACATTATCATCATACATTTATTGGCTTTTTTATTTTTCTATGTGTAAACATATATGAGAATAATTGTGAAAGTGAAATCAGAATGTCTTACTACACAGTAATCTTGACCTCACAAGTACTTCAGTTGACTCTAATACACATTATATACAATGATTGGGGAATTCAAATATTTCGTATACTACTATGCAGTTAACAATAATTGATTATAGAAAAGCTTATTTTGGTTTAACTCCGAAAAAAACTGTCGGAGAAGCATACCATCGTAGTTCAGAAGGTGATTCATACAAAATTTTGTGTAATTCTTTAGGATTATGAGAATCTATATAATCAGGAACAATTTTTAATACATGAACAGGACAAGTCCGAGGTAAACGAAATTGTAATCGAGGTAGAAACCATGAAGATGAGAAATCTTTTGATGTACATATATATATGTAAGTGCGTGTAGGAGTAGAACACTTAAAAACATTATCAAAAAACGGAACCTGTACAAGAGATTCGAAAAATTCTCTGAAAGAAACAATATCCGTTTTATTAACATTTATAGTTTTAGGATAGAAATCATTGATATCTATGAGAAATGCTCGTTTCGGACTACTTGGTACACCACCAATCATAATCAGAAAATAAAAAATAGATTCTGATTTTGATGATAACAGATTGGATTCAACCTCCTGAATTGATTGTAAAAGTTTTACTTCCTTTGAGTGTAAACTATCCTGCTGGTAAGTAGAAAATAATAATGGTCAGTAAGGGATTGTGAAGACTGTTGAACTTTATTGAAAGCATATGCCAATGAATGTTAGACCATCATTTAAAATCTAGGATCACTGGATGGCTGTTTAGTTCTAGCATGTGACTCCTCAGCAGTGCGCACCCACAACCACGCATGTGAGATCTGAACTCAGGACCTACGGTCTCGCGTGACAACGCTTAACTCCTGGACCGCTGAGCCGGCATCCAACAGTGTTAATGTATAACTTCAACCAATCCACGGCATTGTCTTAGGTGGGTAACTGCCTCACACCCGACACGGTTGAACTCCAGCGGTCACGGCTTCCCACAAGCACTCAAAGATTTATCACTCGAAGTTAGTCACTAGTGTGTCCAGTGCCTTCTGGTTTTAAATCGCCGTCTAACATTGATTGGTTTATGATTTCAATAAAATAATAATAATAATAATAATTGGTCAACAGAAAGTTAACATACCAATTTTATTTCACTATCTGATTCATTTTGAGGAGGATTTAAGAGTGATAAATCTGGGAATTGACCAGTAAAATACATAAACAATTTCATTATTCTACATATCAGGTTACACCGTTCATCAAGTGAAAAATGATTAACTCCAACAGGTAGACAGCAAAAGTCCATTTGTCATTAATAGTAGAATTGAGACAAGTTATGTTTTGAACACATGACAAGCTAAAAATTATTTGAGAAAATGGCGTATTACTTAAAATAAACTTTTAAAGAATAAGATCAAAAGATGTGCCTGATAAATTATGAACAGTTATTAGGACATGATCACTGACATAGCTTTGAAAGCTTCTGAATAAACAGTGAAAACTAACGGTCCACTGTAGCTTTGGATACTAAATTATGAGACACAAGGTGAAGACCAGGAGTTATAGTGGGACGGGGATTCAAACCTATTACTAAATATGTAAAAGTGTTTATACCGGTGAGTTTCAGTAAGCATAAGGATTAGAACATTGAGACAAAACAATATATAATGATATTTAATAACCTTTTAAATAACGCGTTATGCTAAGTTTGTGCGCACGGGCAGTATTCCAGCCTTCGCACAAATCAAATTAAGTGTGATGCATATATATATGGTGCCTCCTTTTACTATCTTATGTACTTAAGTAATAAAGTAAGAGAATGTCACAACAAAAAACCAGAACATTATTGATAACTTACCTGTGTGCAGTTGCAGGTAAAGGAGACTACTTTTAAATGACCACACAGCGTTAGGCTCAAAAGTGAAGTGACCGCACACTGTTTGATCTGAATAGCTTTGTCTGAGTACAGTTTGCAAGAGAGCGATGTCCTTATCATTTTAAAGACATAATAAAAGTGCTTTCTTCCGAATGTGATCTTAGGCAATGACTGAAAACAGTTTTGAATAATTCCGAAGTCAGGCTACAAATTATTTTAGAAGAACCCCAAGAATGAGTATGGCTTGATGGCTACAAAATTGGAATCGGTTGAAACATCTAGAGTACCATAAAAAGTTATGTCCATGTCGTTTTCAGTAGTGGAAAGTGGTAATGGAATCTCCTAGGAAGTATGTGGCAGATGGAGCATTACTGCCGTTAGCTAACAGTATTCTGTATTTGTTGATATCTACCGTTTAGTTCATATAAGAGCTACATCGTCGGACAGCTGCTGGTGCCCAGAGAAGTCAGTTTCTGATGTAGAATACGATGGTCAACTCTGTCGAAGTCTTGGAAGGTTAAGCTATTCTATGTGGCCAACAGGTTCGTGTCACAGAGTCTAAGAGACAGGAATTCGTCTTACAATTCCGACAAAGTGGATTTGCAGAGAAGGTAGTTACGGTAAGACTCACTAATAACGTTTTCCACGAATTTGCTACCGAGTAAAGTAAGGAAATTAGTCAGTTTGCGGTCATCAAATCAAGGCAGCAGGAGCATGTCACAAGGTAAGTCTTTTTATGTAACTCAATATATTATGCAAGTACTTAGTGCTAATTGTAAAAGTACTGACTTATCCAAGATTGGTGTAATTATTTACGGAAAGGCTGTTGTAGGTTTGGTCGACATTGGGGAGGCGCACACTCCTTCTTTACCAGCGTGATAACTTCGACACATGTCATAAAATACAGTAGCAAGATAATGCAAAAGTCCAAGAACTACTGTTAGCAGAAAATGAACGCCAGACGTCGTATATTTCATAGAGGAATACAGACCATACCTTCTCGGTTAGCACTTTTTATTACAGATTGGTTGCAAGGCACTACGGTGACTATTGAGGTGGGAGATGGCACTGTGGTATGGGTATTTACAGGAATTCAACTTTGAATGGACTCATCGTCCAGGATACCAAAGTGAAAACCTCGATTACCTCAGTAGCAGTTAGGTCAAACGGAGATTGACCTTGGTAAAATGCACTTAATATTCCTTGTTTTTGGCTGGCATGGCTGAGTACAAAGGAATGAAGACACCTTCAAACTAGAGCCGAAGAAACATAGTTATTATATCGCGCCGTACGAACCAGCCCAACTGGATATTAAGGATAGAAGCTGAGAGGCACGATGTCCCTGGGGGGATATGAGACCAACTAGTTTTAGTTTCATAGATATACCACACGGTCAACTTATGCACAGTGGTTCACGGCACCACAATTTATGGTTATATCAGTCTTTAAAAGTGCTGGTTCAGATCTGGGACATGAAAGAAACAATGTGTTTTAGGCGGTCAGGCAAAGATGTTGTTGGCCACGACAACAGTGGGACATCCAAGATTACCTTGAGAGTTGTCAGGTTTGTGGAGGGGTAAGGAACCCTCGAAGAGACATCTAGTACCACTAGTAAATATAAAAGCTGAATTTGCCGACTAAAGTCTGGCAGTTGATATAATTGGGCCAGTGTTGGAAACAATAGAAGGAAGGATATTCTAGTAATGGTCAATTATCCTACAGAACGGAGTGGAACAATTCCGGTAAGAAGGATTCATGCAGAAGCAGTGGCAAAAGGAATGTTTGATCATCAGACAAAACAACGGGGAGCACCCAGGTAAATGCACTCAGATAAACAATCCAATTATTACGGAAGCAAAAGGAGACAATGAAGATAGAATTGGAGTGTTCCGAAACAAACTTTGTTGGACGGGAAGATTACGGAGGTTTTGCATAGAAATTTCGGCGTGAAGGGGGGAGTATGTCAATGGAAGGCACAGGTAGAGTATACTAAAAGTGTGTGTATAAAGAATTACTTGGGCTTTTCTACTCACTACAGTCGGTGGTGTGTCATGTAGAAAACCCTTTGCAACGCTAACTATAAGCCTCAAGTTTCTTACTCATTTTTATACGGGTATGACTACACTTTTTTGTCGTCAGAGGGTAGCCTATCCTTGACTAAACAACATTTGATGCAACAAGAGGGAAGCTAAGTAGGTCTGCACATTCTTGTAGGACTCCAAGTTGGGTTCGATCCGGACAAATGGATTTATGTGGATCTATATGCATTAGAAACTCTATGGTTTTGAGAGGTCCAAACAACATGATGCTGAGACTAGCATGGGAAAAAATGAGGGGGGAGGTCACTGGATAGAGTTATAAAGAACTAGGAATAATTGGATAAAAACTCTCGAAGCAGTTTCCCAATCACCCCATTATGGGAGCTATGCGCTGCATAGAAATCTCTATCTGAGATATCCAATGTGTTGTGTACTTTCATCTTTATCATCATCTACTTCACAAAGTTGGGCAAAATCTCGACTCCTTTCCATAGAAACTAGACGAAATTGACGAGTTATTTTGTATCGTGTATGTATTGCACAATACCTTGTGGTATGACTAATGTTGAAGTGATCCTAGTAGTTTTAGGCAGCTTGCTCATCTCTGATGAGTTTGTGAGTACTAGACTTCAGCCAGAAAGACGACCGAACAGTTGTGATGTATGACTGGGAAATGAGTGTGAATTGACAAATAGAACGATTTCCTTAGGAAGGCTCCATTATATTACCACGTCGACGAGACCTGCCCAAGATGCTCTTTCGAGGTGTAAAGTGGTGGTTGGAAGTAGTCGACAGGAAACATAGGACCTAGATTTCGTGCTATTCGTCACTCACCATCTTGAAGGAACAGACGAGTCCTGGAGGACTCGATTCTGTGCCACCTAGCTTCATGATCAGGGACGTTACCAGAAAGCTGTTTGGATGACAAACATGACATTAATCATTATCCAGTGATCAAGCAGTTGTAAATACTCTGCTGAGATCTAATTTTGTAAAGTTTTGTACTTGGTAGTCATTTGGTAAGTCAGTAACAGGGTAGCAAAATGATATGTGGAGCGGGTGGCTTTTTTCGAAAACGGTTGAAGGATAATCAGTCAACAATCTCCAGTACATGATGTGCGAACGTGAAATTAAGTGAAGAGACACGGCCAGTCAGTTGTTAACAGATATTTTGAACATTTTTAGATAATATGAATCCTGAAATGGCACCGTAACGTTGAATCGATTATTACTTCGTAGCTTCCCGATCTCCCTATTATGGCGAAACTTTCGTACGGCTTGCATAAATTTTATGGATAATTTTGGTCAAGGGGGCTCGTGTTCTGTTTGCCTGGAAGCGAAACGAATTGCGAGTAGAGGTAACCTGGATCATGGATAAATCGTAACATGCCGGTGTCCTTGCAGACAAGCTAATACCAGTTGTCTCGACTCCAGACATGATGATAATCACGACTGCAACCATATGAATGACATATAAAAGTTGCAATTGGACATGAACATTCTCAATCCGCTTAAGTATCTCATGAACCCTAACCTCGCAGAGATTCCAGATCAAATGAATGACACAAATAATTTCCTGGATCGTGATGCTTCAGAGGTATTCGAAAGAATAGAACGATCTAGCACTGCAATTGTGTTTAATATACCAGACACATATGCCCTCAAAAATATCAAGTCCAATCTGCTTAGGACCAGCAATATGGCACATGTACCATGTGTGTGCACAAGATTAAAAAGTCACCCTGGTACGCACTCACCTATCCTCTTCAAACCCAACTCGTCTGCAGACGCCAGTGAGTTTCTGACTTCCTCCAATTCCATAAGACAGAAGCAGATTTTCAAGGATATTAAGATTCTTCCAGATAGAACACCATACCAGCAAAAAGCAGGGAGAGATGGCTACAGACCACCAGCGTCAAACTCCCAAACGCGTTATAATCCTAACGGTCTTAAAATTAAGTTCAATTCTAGGAGGATATCTAACTTTACAAATGTACCACCACTGACAAACTCTCCTGAGTCTTCTAAGGTTCAAAACACAAAAGAAAGTAACCACGATGTATGTGGTGTCCATTCTTCTAAAAATGTTGACTTAGACCTATGTCTAAGTAGTAGTGCTGATGACGAAGCGGATAACATTGTCCGAATTAGTGTCCGTGCAACACCCAGTCACAGTAACTGTGCAACTGATAATTGGAAAAATGGTTAGAACATTTATAAAACTGACCACACATCGACATATTCCAACCTTGCAAACCATCGCATGTATGTTTAACAACACTAGATTCTCCTCAAAATACGGAGCTAAAACAAACCGCGAACCTCGGAAATAAACGTCTGGAATATGTAACACATACGTCAGGTATAAAACGTAATCCCAATTAAAAATGACCACATGGCCGCACAAACAGATGTGATAGCCTTTTTGGCCCGGTCCTCAATACGTTCACTATTCCCCATATCATATTTCATACTCAATAGCAATCTAGAGACTTTTATGTAAGCCTGCCTGCTTTTCTGCCGGCAACAGTGAATATATTACAAATGATGACAAAGTTGTTGAATCTACTTCCCCTAACAACTCAATTCTTACCGTAGCCAATCCTACAAGTATTTATGGAACTACAATTTGTGATCTATACTGTAACCTGCTTCACTATGATGCTTCTGACTTTCTTATTCTTTCGCTCAACACCTGCTTTATGTTCAATGAAATTATTCATCTTAAAACCCCCTTATTTCTTGTAAATCCAACTATTGTACTTATTATGGAACCGTGATGTAATTCATCCATGTCTGACTACTCCTTGCATGTAGATAACTACACTTTCTTTACGACCGATCGACGTCATGGTATAGGAGGCGGTACAATCATCTATGTCCGCTCAGGCATCCAGGCGTGTAGATTTCTGGATACATCTCTTGATGCTATAGGTGACTCCACTTGGGTTACCGTAAATTTAGGATCGCAAAATTACCTACTGATGGGTCGCATATACAGACCATCTCATGCGGATACTATCTTTGATAGATTACTAAAAAACATATTCGTCACCGCTTCGCACCAACCGCATACGTCTAAAAACACATGAGGTTCGACTTCGGTATCGGGCCGATATAACAAGTTAGTTGAAGAATTAGCACTTTGTGGATGGGTCAAACAAGTCCGAAAATCGACTAAAAGAAATAATACACTTCATTTATTATTTACAATCAATATCGACTCTATATCATTGCACGTTAATCTTGAGTTTTTTACGATTGATCATAGAGTTGTATTGAGTATTATTCATATAAAATTGAACTCTGATGATGCAATGGTGAACCGGAGCAGACAGTTCGGTCAACAAACCTGGAAACGCTCTGAAACTCTTATTCTATGTTTACCATGGGAACTTTATTTGGCCACAAATAAATTTCCGATTCATACCACAATCTGTCACATTGCCTTCACTGCACTATCCCAATTAGTGGGCATGTGGTTTATAACGTCAATAGGGACCAGACTACTTTTAATACCTTTAAAAGAAAGCTGAGAAAGTTGAAAAACAGCCTCCACAGGTATCATGACGTGTATACACTTCAGAGTATACTTAAGTTGATCGACAGAAACGTTTCATCTAAACGCAAGTATCTTATGAATATAGAAAATAAAGCCCTATGTAGTAATATCCCAGAGTTATCAATAATTCGGCTTTTCAAATCTCGTATGAAATCAAATTCTTTTGATACAACCAATTTTTTATAGTTAACGGAAGGACTATTGACAATCCTGATACTATTTCCGAACTATTCAATCAGCACTTCTCTCAATGCCACAAGACTAAAACGGAAACCTCCATCAATACATTTCCAATGTTGTCATATAGAGATCCATCCAAAATTGATTTCACAACTACCAACAACAAACAGGCCATAGCTGCCCTGAAAAAGTTTTATGACAGTGGACCGGAGATTCCTTCATTTAATATTATAATAATATGTATATATTCTGAAAATAATGATTACAGAATTCACGCCAGTTAACAGGCATGATCAGTATGACATAAATAGTAACATTACATGTAGAGAACAAACATGTGATGTAAGATTGTTCTAGGTTTGCTAGTTCAATGATTGCTTAGTTAGTACATTTATGACATTTATTACAACAATTCAATGAATCAGCAGGGAACTTTTAATTTTTTCTTAAGTGGACAGCCTGTTGATTAATGAACTGTGTTATTTAAGGTTACTTCCTGTGCCAGGACGAATTATTGATAATTACCTACAACTAGAGAAAGTAAAATGAAAACAGGGAGCACGGAACAACAAAACAATGATTACCAAAATATGTCGGTCAGGTTTACCACTGTTCATGTTGGATATTATCCAAATAAGTTAAGGTTGCTAGGGACAGTGTTAGCTTAAAGTGACAACAGGTAAGTGGCTTTACTTAGGGAATCTACCAATAAGACTGGCTAAACATTTAAAGTTCCCATAATCTCACTTGTGGAGTAACATGCACTTACAGGCGCTAGAACATTCAATGCATTTTCAGAGGAGCAGTATGAATCAATGAAGCGAATAATCATGGAAGAGATTTTATCGTACTGACAGAATGTGGTAAATTATTCCAGAGTTTAGAAAACTTACAAATAAAGTAATTCAAATTTTAGTACAGGTTTGTTTCGCTAGTGATAAGCAGTTACGCATGTCGTAATGTGAAGTTTTTGCACATTGAATTGCTCGGTTGGTTGTAAAGGATAGTTTATTCAGTATTTTGAAGAAGAAGATAAGGTTTAGTTTGAGTCTCTCCTTCCATAAAGGGTTGATATCATTGGCTACCTAGAGAATAGTGAAGATACGACTAGTATTCTGATTTTACAACCTGCTACCAGTAGCACATTCTATATACAAAGCTTTCCCCAACCGAGTGAAACCAGAAGTCAGATGCGAAGAGGTAGGAAAGATATATTTGATACGTTATCAATATATCGCGAAGCATTTATTCCAAACTGACTAGTGAACGTAGGAGCTATGTCTCACGCTGGTTCGAAACGTGATCTGGTAAGGATGCATGATCGAAAGCCTTCAGTTAAACAAGTCCACTTAAACAACGTGGTCAGCATCCAATGTCGAACACTTAGAAAGCTATTGATTTCGGGGACTTATTTACAGCTACAGATCACTCCCCACCTAGTGAGGTAGTGATGACCCTAAGACATGACCAGCCAAAAGTTTAAACACAACGAGTTTGTCGTTGCTAAACACTCTTCTGATAGCTTGTTATGTTTAGCAGCGTCTGGTCGTCTTTCCTTACACTAAGAGACCATAATGTACAACATAGTAATGAGGAAACAAAGTACAATGAAAATTTCGGTTCCTTGTGAAACTTCGTCGTTCTTTTCCAGCCGTCCTAGAAAAGAGAAAAAAATAGAACGTGTGCGTGCATGTCGAAAATACACTCGTACTTGCGTAAGGACACAAGATGAGCGGGAAAAAAACTAATACACTTGCTACAGCGTAAAAGTGATCGGAAAAAATTATTTTCTCTTGGTTTTTTTATATGAAAAAAATATATATACGCGCATAAGTAAACAAATTGTTTTTTTTTGAAATAAATAAATAAATAAAAATAAGCATATTACAATAATTCATTTTTTATAATAAATAATGCAAAGGGAATTCGAGTTAAAGTTTGTGTCCTACGTGCAATAGTTGTTTAGATGTTCTGGAAATCTTACACTTCTTCCAGAACGCGTTGTTTTAGGTTTGTTTTCCGATGTTGACGAAGTATCAAGGTGTGTGTCGGCTGTCGTGTGGGGTACTAAAAGTGCAGGAGCCGTGTCGTTCGAATGTACTGAAGGAAAATCGACGTAGCTAGGGTTTCCTTCCAAGTACGCTGCTTTGAGGCGATCGATACTGATGCTATCGTTAGTGCCGTTCTTGTCGACTACATAGTACTTAGGTTCACGTTGAAGAACTTTGAAGAGTCCTTCGTATGCTGATTCGAGAGGTCGTCGATGTGAGTCTCGACGAACGAAGACGTGGGTCCTATGTGGTAAGTCAGGTTGAATGAAAACATCAGTTGATTGCTGTCGAGTGTGAGCAGGTTTAACTGAACGCATTGCGTTTGTAAGCCTGCTCGTGTAAGAGTTTAGATCCATGTTCAATGAAGAAGACGAAGGATCTACGAATTCTCCTGGAAGTCGGAGTGTCGTTCTATAAACGAGTTGTGATGCAGTGTATCCAATGTCAGCTTTCACTGCATTGCGGATATCTAGCAAGACGAGTGGAAGAACGTCTGTCCACTGTGAAATGTTTGTAGCTGATAGTGAAGCTTTAAGTTGTCGATGAAAACGTCCTACCAACCCGTTTGCTTGTGGGTGGTAGGCGGTCATTCGTAAGCGAGTGATTCCTAAAAGTGAGGTCAGAAAACGGAAAAGTCCAGATTCGAACTGGCGTCCGTGGTCTGTAGTGATCGTTGAAGTGCAGCCAAAATTCCCTACCCATCGTTCAACGAAAGCGCGAGCCACTGTTTCAGCAGTAATTTCCTTAATAGGTACTGCTTCTGGTCATCGAGTGAAACGGTCTACGCACGTTAAGAGATATCAGCATCCGTTTGAATCAGGCAAGGGTCATACCAAGTCTAGATGAACGTGGTCGAAACGAGCATCCGGGGTTTTGAAAGAACCTAAGGGATATTTGTTGTGTCTGATTACCTAGAATTTCTGGCAGCTCACACAGGAGCATGCCCACTCCCTCACGTCTATATTTATACCAGACCAGCAAAATCGTTCGGTTATAAGCTTGATGGATGCATGAACACCTGGATGAGAAAGATTGTGCAACGTATTGAAGACGTCGCGTCGATAATTTTTTGGTACGATTGGACGATCCGTACCTGTAGATGTGTCACATAGTAAGGTTTCCTTACCTGTTCCCATCTGTTTAATACGCAGTTTAAGAGTTGTCAAGGATAACTCGTGCTGAAGATCAGTGTTTTCTTTTTGAAGCTGAGCGAGTTTAAGAAGGTCGATTCGCTGGAAACTGTTCAAGGAACTTATTCGAGACAAAGCGTCTGCGACTACATTGTTTGCTCCAGAAATGTGTTGTATATCTGAAATAAACTGCGAAATGTATTCTAGTTGTCGAGACTCACGGGGTGAGGACTTGTCTGAAGATGAACTTAAAGAGAAGGTAAGAGGTTTGTGATCGGTAAAATATGTGAATTCTCTTCCTTCGATGGAATGTTAGAAATGCCGTGCAGCACAATACATAGCTAGGAGTTCCCTGTTGAAAGTGCTATACCTCGATTCTGTGTCTAGAAACCGTCTCTAGAAAAATGCCAAAGGTTGCCAAGAGCGGTTAACCCATTATTGTAAGACTCCCCCGATTGCTGAGTCGGATGCGTTTACTGCTTGAGTGTCCTGATGCGTCAACATAGTTGCTTTTTGCGATAATTCCCTTTTCGTGTGTTGTCGTCCAGATTCAAGAATTTCGCATTTCCAGGAAGTTGGTCGGTTAGCGGTTTTATAAGGGATGCACATTTCGGTCTGAACCGTCTATAGAAACTTACAAGGCCGTTAAAAGTGCGCAACTGCTTAATCGTGGTTGGTTCTGGGTAATCCAGAATGGCCGCCACTTTGCTTCTAAGGGGTCAGATTCCTTGCGCATCAATGGTGTGTCCTATAAAATCTAAGGAGTTGGTTCCAGTTTGGCATTTCTGAATGTTTACAGTAATGGCATGCCTTTGGATTCGTTCGGACACAATGTCCAGATGCTGGAGATGTGGTTATCTGTCCGGACTTGCTATCAAGAAGTCATCAACATACGCATGTACGAAGTTGAGACCTCGGAAAACGTTGTCTATGAACCTTTGGAAGGTTTGAGCGGCATTTCTTAAGCCGGAAGGCATTCTCAAAAATTCGTAGAGGCCGAAGGGAGTGATGATGGCGGTTTTCGGGAAGTCGTCAGTTGCCATAGGTATTTGATTGTAAGCCTTAACTAAGTCGATTTTCTAAAAGACAGTTGTGTCTTTCAAGGTAGCTGTCAAATCGTGAATGTGAGGCAACGGGTAACGATCGGGAATGGTTTTAGCATTCAGAAGCCGATAATCACCAGTTGGACGCTAATCATTGCTGTCCTTTTTAGGGACCATGTGCAAAGGAGATGACCTTGAGCTATTTGATGGTCGAATTATCCCTAAGTCTATCATGTGATCGAATTCGTTTTTAGCTAACCTGAGCTTTTCGGGAGCCAGTCGGCGTGCTTTTGAGAATACAGGTGGTCCTGTAGTCGAGATGTGATGTGTAACATTGCTGGTTACACAAGGCAATTTCGGTTGTGGTTGATATATCCCGGAGTGTTTATCGAGTAATGATTGATATAAGGGGTCTATGGCGTGCTTAATTGTGACTGGGGATAATCTGCAACCAGAAAGAGGAGTTACGCAAACAGATAACTTAGTGTTTCCGTCTATTAACCTTCGTGAGCGTGTGTCGATGAGTAGGTTGTGGTATTGTAGCAGGTCTATACCAATGATTGGCATAGAGACATCTGCAACAACGAAAATCCAGTGTATGTGTTTGCGTAAACCCACGTTAAGGTAAACGTACCTTTTACCATACGTAGCAATGGGCTTTCCGTTTGCCGCCTGTAAACTTAAAACAGACTCGCGAAGTCTGTCGTTGGAATTTGCTGGAAGAACGCTAACTTCTGCGCCGGTGTCGACGAGGTGGCGGACTTTGGTACTCACACCGGTGACGTATAACAGACGGCTACGGTTGCCGTTAACGCGTGCCGGCTTGGAAGTTTCCCGAGTTCTTTTTCGTCTCAGTGGATTTGATGTTCGGGTAATTGCAGGGTGTCCTGCAATTTCTGGAAGACTTATCATACTGATTATGATACCAGCACCAGTCGAGGTTGTCTGTCTCTCGTGGTCGAGAGGAAGCTTACTCGAGTTGTCAGAGCCATGATTACTACGACTGACAGAGCAATAATCAGCACCATGAACACTATAAACATTCAGGCTGAGTTTATGGAGGTACAGTGATCCTATAGCTGCGTTGATTATCAGGTTACACAATTGTGAAGTCGATGGTGGATGTCGTCTAGTCTACTACCATCGAGATGTGCTTTGTTTGCGAGGTAAAGCAACCTACGAGTGATGTTTAGCCATTAAGTACATACAATCCACAATCTTATCAGTGAGACCTGTTTGTCTTACTTTGCCCTTCGATTTTAAGTCAGTTCCTTAACATAACAGACTTTAACAGCGAACCCGCTAAATTAAATAAAAAGACTCTCCAGATTTGTATATACGGGATGCCAAGCGGGCAACATTAACACCACTACTGTTTTAGAGTAGTTGCTGTCTTATTCCTCGGCATTAATATCCATATTGTTGTGACCAGTTATGAAGAATGCTCTCTTTAGTGTTTGCTTTTTTTCGTAGTCGGAATGGTCTTTTATGAGTGTTGAATAATAACTCATATATTCTGGACATTTACGCTTACTGCCTAACAAGTGTCTTTGTGTACGTGTGATAAGGGATTGTACTTAGCGCAGATTATTTTTTTACTTGCATTTACCATTCACTTCGATGCTAAAAAATAATGGAAGGTTGGTCACCTAGTTTTCCTTTCTCGAGCTCTGTCGTGAGCACAGAACTATGAGATTTAAAACAAATCCATAAAAAAGAGTGGAGTATCTTCCGAAATCTACCTTAAGTCTATACAGGCTGCTGAGTCCAGTAAAAACAAGAGTTGTTCAGTGTAGCCAAACCCAATTCATACGCTTCGGCAAATCTATGACTGATATTCAGGATATTTATTTACTCATCCTTTATGTAATCAGCACATCGTTTTGTAGGGACTTGGTAGAAATTCCCTACCCAGCAGAAGTGTTATATTAAGTTTTATATAGGATAGCTTCGTATCCTCTGCAATACAGACTACAACCGCGAACACTTAAACACTAACAACAGGCAAATATTATAATTCACAGTAGACAATGTATAGGAATAGCCTATAAGTAAATTGATTGGAGACCTTTAACCAACATGATCGGCGCGCGAAGAAACTGAGTTTAAAACACAAACAAACGCTGATGTCCATTTAATAGCGGACGAACTCCCTTTTATTATAAACTTCCAAGTTATCAAGGCCTGAGGATGACAGATTTCACTCTTCTGAATTGTCAACCTTCTAAAGTAGCAATGGAGTGACTGGTGGCAGTCCTAATGAGATGTCTCGTAAACCACGACGTCGGTGTTGATACCGCTGGTTTTGTTCAATCGTACCTATGCTCCACCCTAAAGTGATAACATCTCTGCTTGTGACTGTAGATGCCGGAAGTCCCTGCAACGCGTGGGTGTAGCTCATAACTGATGAGAATAACCAGTTGAAGTATGACTAACATTGGTGCTTACTATTGTTCCATATGAACGCAATAAACACTGAGATCAGGAATTTATTGCATCAGCGATTGAGACGTACTGTCATTGCTGAATGGATCTGCTTCCTGTTTCGAACAGCAGTAGTAAATTGCATTGTATTCCATTTGCAACCTGAGGGTGAACAGGTATCATTACATAAAACGAAGACTATTGCTATTATTTATGTAATACGTAAACCGTTACGTCATAACGATGCTGAACGATGTCATGTACCAAGTTAACAATCAGAATCTTGATTTTAATTTGGTCAATCACATGCCTGATCAATAATGTTGACCTTGAATCGACAGCTTATAATGGTCCAATATTAAGAAGCTACACTCTATACCCAACCATTAAGTTCAGAAGTAGCAACCAGCCTCTACGATATTTATATTCCAAGCAGACTTTTTTTAAATACACATACTGAAACGCGTCGATGATAGAATAAAGTATAACAATTATACAAATACAATCTGAAAGGGGCTGTGAACAGGAGAGACTGTAAGTAAAAGACTAGCAGAAAATTAGTAATAGCAAGTGGTACAACGGTAGTTTATGGGTTGGCCGAAAGCTTATAATAAAGGGATACATAGTAATCTAGTTACTACTCAGTAACTATACAATAAAATTATGACTGATGATGACAATCAGTTACAGCATTGACAATATTCGTCCTGTTATGACATTATTGGCCTTAATTTCTGCACACATAGAACGAAGGAAGCGTCAAAGCTCGAATAGCATTTACACCATGCAGTCAGACTGCATGAGTGTAAGGAATTTTTTTCACCTTGAAAGGCGATCCCGATCAAAGTAATAAAGCTTTAGTTCTACTCGCGAAATTTCTTGAGTAACATGATAATTCTAAAATAATTAGTCCCTTTTATAAATTTCGATAAAATTATGAATATCATTTTAAAAAATGAAAAATGTGATGTATTTGCGCTATACATTTCGAACCAAAACACCAAAAAACACAATCCAATACCAGAGAATAATATTTTTAAAATCATAACCTATTTTAATGAACGAAGCGATTCTCTGATGCTTTAAGCGAAATATCTCATTTCGCATAGTTTGCCAAACGAGAAAACTCTTTTAAAATAAGTATAGATAACCGATGAAACTCTATAGTACAAAAAAATTATCTCGCATTTGAATATATCACAAAGTTGAATTTCCTGTCATCTCAGTATACAAAAGTAAACAAGAAGAAAAAAACACAAAAGGAGAGACAAAAATAAATAAAAATACAATTTTCTATAGGGAGGGGGAAGAACAACAGTAACAATCTTATAAACTGGATAATAGGAATAATATTAGTAACGTGAGTTTCACTAGCTCAAATATTTATACTCTCAATATGGATGGAGAATGCTGGTGTGCGGCCTATGCTCCTCCACGAGGGGTAACAGGCGTAAGTAAGTAAGTAAGTAATATTATTATCACACTAAACTCGATTTTCTTTTTGAACTGATAAACAATTTAAAAAAGCAAAACAAAGATATTTCTAAAATCAAGATTAAAGGGTTGAAAAATATTGTAAAACAACATAGTAATATTAGCAAAAAATCACAACCGGGTTTCCTATAAGTCACTACTATCATCACTCATAACATGAAAAGAATGTTTCAAGAGAATGAAGATGCATTTTCAAATAATAATCATACTAATAATCGTTATAGTTTATTTCTACCAATTCAAATTGGGGGATATACTTGGAAGCACATTTAAAATTCAGATGTTCAATAAAACAAATAACC
>NC_031496.1:23130474-23135287 GCF_000237925.1 Schistosoma mansoni
ATACATGGTAGACCTCAAATAATTACACCAGGAGGTAATAATCGACATTTAATTACTTCATAAACTTTAGTATTAAAAAATGCATTTGTAAAGGGTAAATGTAGTCTTACCTGCTTAAAATATCCTATTTTTTCTTGGCGGTATACAGTACAAGCACGTTCTACACGTCGACCAAGTTGAAGACAAGCAATTGATGAAGAGGTATACTGTAAAGCTGAATCCACAATTAACATATCAATGCCCTGAAGGAAAATGTAAGAAAGAATATCTACTAGGTAGATGTAATAATAAGGACTAATCATTGTCACGAAATATTTGAAAACTATTAGGTCAACAAAATGTTGAAATATAAAATAATACAAATATTTCGATAGAACAATGAGAAGACGTAGTTGATCTGAAAAATGTGATGTATTTGCGCTATACATTTCGAACAATCTGGTCACACATATACTTGTCAAGGCATTTTTATATGAAAATTAATAATGGTCAAACAAACAAATAAATAAAAGTACAACTAAAATAACTAAGGGGGGAGAAAGAATAAGAAATTGTCGCGTTATTCTAGGCCATAGAATGACTTAAGGATTACCAAGGTAAATTCAAGGTTACGACAAATTGTTTTTGTACACATAAGGGGGGTTTAAATTTACGAATAGCTAAGGCTTCAATAAACTTAAGAATTCGACCTTGACAATTTCTATACAACATTCTAAATGCTGTATTAATGTTAATTTTGTGCCCCGTCTCAATAATGTGTTTTGCTATCGATGAACATGGTTTTCTACCGCCTACATTGATCGGATCATTTGACACACACTGATTTTGAAGCCATCTGGGTACATGTTCATTGACCCTTGATTGCATTGTTCGATTACTCCTCCCTATGTATGTGTGTCCACACAAACATGTAAATTGGTAAATACAATGGGATGTGACGTAATCATTAGTGCATTGTTTGGGTCTATTATGAATCATGGCCTTAGACTTTTCAATCACTACCAACTGAGCAGCATAATACGTATTCTCAATGGCTGCTTTCAATCTCTGCCTTAAAACTATACTGTTTGATTCGCCTCTATATGGTAGATTGATGTAAACCTTTTTCTTTGGCACTGAATAAATTAGAGGTCTTGGCATTAATTGACTTTTGCACCTATTAATAAACTTGAGTGGATAACCATTTGCTATTAACGTGTCAGTCAGTAACTTCTCCTCTTTTTCCACCATATCAGAGGTACATATTCTTCGAGTCCTCTTAAAGAGGCACTTAACTAGACCTCTCTTGTATTGCAATGGACAGAAACTATGGAAATTTAGGTATTGTCCCGTCCAAGTTGGTTTCCTATACACGGACCGTCTAATAGTGCCATCATCCCTTCGACTTAAAAGTATGTCTAGAAAGGCTAATTGGCCGTTACTTTCTGGTTCATGTGTCATCACAATATCATTTTGAACACCATTGAGTTTATCCAGTAATCGGTAAACATCAAAATGCTTATCACATATAATTAGAATATCGTCCATATATCTTCTATATAGAGTTGTCTCACCAATGAGGTCGCTCGTCATATTTTCCACATATGACATGAATACCTCAGCTAAGAGAGGCCCTAAAGGGCTACCCATAGCTACACCATCAACTTGTCGGAAATATTCACCATCAAATGTAAATTGAACATTAGCTGTACATAATAAAAGTAAATCTTTCAAAAATGGTGACGGAATAGGAAAAAGGGGAAAGTTTTTTGAAATATAGTCACAAAGGAAATCCACCGTCTTTGTTAACGGTACATTCGTGAAGAGGGAGTTTACATCAAATGAATGCAAAGATTTATCCTTAATATTAATGTCACCAAGAAAATCGATTAGTTCAAATGTATCTTTTAAAGAGAACTTACATAGATTAGCACGAATTGGGTTTAACAGTTTTACTAACCATTTAGCTAGCTCGTGTGTGGGAGAACCACGCATAGACAAAATTGGTCGTAATGGAATATTAGGTTTATGAATTTTAGGTAATCCATATAAATTCGGGAGAACTGAACCCGAGGGTTTTAGTATATTAAACTCCTCGTTGTTTATGACGTTCATTTTAAGAAGCTTTAATAGATTGGACTTCACTCTGGATTCCAATTTTCTAACATTAATATTAGAAGAAACGTCCTGTAAGAATTTACTTTGATCACCCAGTATAGATAACATTTTGTCTTTATATTCACATTTATTGATAACGACCACCCCAGAACCTTTATCAGGTCTGAGGATCACAATATCTGACCTACATTGGAGGTTTTTTAACGCAGCGAAATGTTTAGGAGTCAAAATACTTCTTTGTCTGACTTGAGATCCGTGAAAGTGGTGGGCAACGTCAACCAATTTCACCTTTAACCAATTTTTCTTATCCAGGGTGGTTGGGACAAGAGGGTTCAACTGATCATAAAGACTTTCAAATTGAGCATCTATCGACAGATCAGAAATCTTGGTATGTGCAACGGAGAAATTAAATCCGAGTGATAGAGCTTCTTTCTCGAATACAGAAAGCCTAACAGTTGATAAATTTGATACATATTTATCCGGGTTAAATTGAAATAAATTTCCATCATTATCATACACAAGAGTTTTACTCAGCTTTTGTTTAGTAGTATGATTTGTTTTAGCAACCACAGTACTGCAAAAATTCATAAATTTAATACGACAAAGAAGAGAGAGATTAGATAATACGCATGATGCCTGAGTATGAAGTTCAATTAGTTTATTCAACATATCATTACATTTTTCTTTATGAGATTTCGCCAGACGCAAAAGATTAGACACATTTGGTTGTAACTTATTAGATCGTAAGAATTTATAGAGATGTCTTGGAAATATGTGTGTACTAATGCAAGTTTTATAAAACTCCAGTTTTACCTTTTCCGATGCAATTTTGCACTTTAAGAGGACTCGAAGAATATGTACCTCTGATATGGTGGAAAAAGAGGAGAAGTTACTGACTGACACGTTAATAGCAAATGGTATCCACTCAAGTTTATTAATAGGTGCAAAAGTCAATTAATGCCAAGACCTCTAATTTATTCAGTGCCAAAGAAAAAGGTTTACATCAATCTACCATATAGAGGCGAATCAAACAGTATAGTTTTAAGGCAGAGATTGAAAGCAGCCATTGAGAATACGTATTATGCTGCTCAGTTGGTAGTGATTGAAAAGTCTAAGGCCATGATTCATAATAGACCCAAACAATGCACTAATGATTACGTCACATCCCATTGTATTTACCAATTTACATGTTTGTGTGGACACACATACATAGGGAGGAGTAATCGAACAATGCAATCAAGGGTCAATGAACATGTACCCAGATGGCTTCAAAATCAGTGTGTGTCAAATGATCCGATCAATGTAGGCGGTAGAAAACCATGTTCATCGATAGCAAAACACATTATTGAGACGGGGCACAAAATTAACATTAATACAGCATTTAGAATGTTGTATAGAAATTGTCAAGGTCGAATTCTTAAGTTTATTGAAGCCTTAGCTATTCGTAAATTTAAACCCCCCTTATGTGTACAAAAACAATTTGTCGTAACCTTGAATTTACCTTGGTAATCCTTAAGTCATTCTATGGCCTAGAATAACGCGACAATTTCTTATTCTTTCTCCCCCCTTAGTTATTTTAGTTGTACTTTTATTTATTTGTTTGTTTGACCATTATTAATTTTCATATAAAAATGCCTTGACAAGTATATGTGTGACCAGATTGTTCGAAATGTATAGCGCAAATACATCACATTTTTCAGATCAACTACGTCTTCTCATTGTTCTATCGAAATTCTAAAATAAATACACAAAAAGTCATCAGTGAATAAAATTATGAATATCATTTTAAAAAATGTTGAATTATGCAGAAAGATTAATTTTAAAACAATCTCCCAAAACACCAAAAAACACAATCCAATACCAGAGAATAATATTTTTAAAATCATAACCTATTTTAATGAACGAAGCGATTCTCTGATGCTTTAAGCGAAATATCTCATTTCGCATAGTTTGCCAAACGAGAAAACTCTTTTAAAATAAGTATAGATAACCGATGAAACTCTATAGTACAAAAAAATTATCTCGCATTTGAATATATCACAAAGTTGAATTTCCTGTCATCTCAGTATACAAAAGTAAACAAGAAGAAAAAAACACAAAAGGAGAGAGACAGAGAATGAAAGTAGAAGAAAACAATCAAAGCAACAACAACCAAAGAAACGAAAAACAATCGACAAAAACCCGTTCAAAAAGGAAAATCACTAAACAAAAAATGACCACAAACACACATAAAGCAAATGAAAAACACAGTAAATCAAAAAAATGAATTAAACAAACAACCAAATAAAAAGTTCACATACACATTAAAACAGAGATTAAAATTATTGCAAGCCAACGCAAGCACCATATACGCACATAAATAAATAAATAAATAAATAAATAAATACATACATACATACATACATACATACATACATACACACATACATAAGGAAAACGAAAATAATATTCAAAAAACATTATCATATCGAAAACAAAGATTCTCAATACACTGTGTACAACAATGACAGTACCCACAATATAAATTCCTATTTCAAACATTCATACACACACTTTGACGTAGACAAATCTATCACTTACTCACTTAATCACCATCAGTCAAACCATCACAGATCCCGGCAACGCCACGTACCAATCCACTTCGCTTCAATGTTACGTACGAACTACAATGAGAACAAACAAACACACTATCACGATCGACAGCACAACATCAATC
>NC_031496.1:23137287-23150176 GCF_000237925.1 Schistosoma mansoni
TTCGATATTCAATATAAACAAACACTATCACTACTCAGTCTATAACACTTCTTTAGTTCAACTTTTATTCAAATAAACACGGGCTAAGGAACCTCGTTTTACAGATCGATAACTCGGAGAGATACCATATTAAGAGCTTCCACCACATAGTATGTTAACTCTGAATTACACCAGTAATATTTTACATTACTAAAATGTTATAAATACAATTTTAAATAGCTATGACAAAATAATTTATCACTTAGTGTTACTACAATTTGATATTTTAAAACAAAAACTTAAGGTTTTTAGGTTTGATGTTTTGGATCACTTACAAACTACAGAAATAATAGTGATCTTTAAGAGCAAGAAATAAACCAAATTCAGGATTCGGTGAATAAAAAGCCTGCTTTAATCTGGTGACAACATAAATGATTAAATTTAACTCACTTATCAACTACGAGTTTTGCTTAGTTGTCTGTAAATCATTTTGTTTGAGTTAGGACTAGAAACGCGATAGGGTTTTCGAAAGCAAACAAGGTAAGGAGGGATCCAAGCCTGAGGCTCCCTGGTTTTAAATCGACTGCTTCTTGACTACTATGTCAAGGCTTCAAAATAGAGAAACATTTGTCCATTAGTATCATCTGAATTAGCCTAATGCCAAAAGGCTTCGAAGTTACCGTTTTCATCTCTAAAGTCATACACAATTGTTCTTATGTCGAACCTTAACGATATTTATTAATTAAGTAGCTCAATTATTAGGCTAATTCTATAAGACTAAAAATAAACAGGAAATGAAAACATGGAATACTTATAAGGAAGAGTTATTTACAAAATACTTTAGATAATAGTTGGGACGATTACTATTATTGTTATTGTCGCAATTATTACTATTATTATTGGTATTGTTGCTATTATTATTGTTGTTCGCAATGATGACAATGACAAATAAAATAGCGAGTAACAGGTAAATATTCGAATGCCAAAATTTAGTAGTTAGTTAATTAGATTAAAATATTTAGACGAATATCATCCCTCCTCTTGATTTCACTTCTCTAGGGTCTAAACAATCACGCGATTTCAGTAATAAGACATGTTTAAATATGGAATGTATGTACACGTAAAAATATAAATCACGTGAATTATCAACATATGTGAATACATGCGCATAAACAACAGGAAAAACAAAACAAGTAACCAAACAGATAAGCTACTTATAGATAGCTGTAAGATCAATTCGAAACTATGATAAATGCCTACAGAATCTCTTTGCCCAGTTAATCAGTCATAACGAACACCACAAAAACTAGTTGGTATGTTTTTAAAACCCGGTGTGTTGTATCAAAGACGAGATATATGAATCGTTAATGAGGGCCAAGTATACTCTATATCTACAGGCCTTATACTGTTAAGCTGGTAGGAAAACAGGCAGTAGAAGCTGGAAACGCAATTTACAGGTATATTAAAGTAAATGTGTACAGGTGTATAAGCACACGTGTGTTGTAGAGTCACTACATGAGCATTACTGAAATTAGGTAGAGTTAGTCGGGTATTGAGATTGTGAACCTAAGTTGAAACAAATACTAAGTTACGCCTAAACTGTTACTTGGTGTATGAGTGGACAATACAAAAGGTTAATCATTGATAATTGGCCAATCCTCCCAATAGCGTAACTTCGTAAATGGTGGTAACTCAAATCTGTATACTATTGTTCTACACTATACATGCTTTTCACCTGTTCGAGAAATGCATGACAATAAAATTAAGCTAAATAAATTACAACCCAAAACAGAGAATCGTTGTCTCGTTTATCCTTGATTCATATTTTCCTTTATATCGTATTACTTAAGATGAATACAATCAAATTAGTTACAACTGAAATCTAAGAGTATATATATATATATATATATACCGTAGAATGGAATCAATAGAACCAAATAAAAAATATAGGCACACATACTTTTAAGGCAGTAAATATTTTATCAAATGGTAAGTTCAACATTTTTTTGCGTCCTTTTTCAGCTAAATTACGGTAACTTTCCATATTGCTATCGGATGGCATTAACTTATCCGGAATGCCTGGCAAACCATCTACTAAACGAGTATCTACTTCGCTTATAG
This sequence comes from Schistosoma mansoni, assembly GCF_000237925.1. Taxonomy (NCBI): domain Eukaryota; kingdom Metazoa; phylum Platyhelminthes; class Trematoda; order Strigeidida; family Schistosomatidae; genus Schistosoma; species Schistosoma mansoni. Next base: position 23,139,388 of record NC_031496.1, read on the forward strand.
ATTGAGGAGGATCAGGTAAGACAATAGTGGCCAACAATTGAATTAAATGCTGGCCTAGGCTCTCGCGTGCTCCAGCATCGAGTCTTCGAACAACTGAAGATGTGATATTTTCGAAACCCGTACCGCCTGAAATGCTTGACAATGCTGTATCAGCGGTGTCATCGCCGAATGATGGATTTGGATTGTTCAAACCACTTAAACCTGGAGGAAAAACCACAAAACTGAAGTTATATATATATATATATACATATATATATATATATATATATATATATATATATATATGCAGCTAACCGTGAAACAGGACTATGATTGCCTTTAAGCAACTGACTAACCGCATGGAGGTCAGAGTACCAGGCTAGCAGGAATATGTCTTATGTGGAACTCAATGATGTTATCCAGCTGTATTGGGTTTACATCCAGCTGTATTGGGTTTACATTTGTGCCTCAACAGCTACAAGTCGAGTGGCTAAACCACAAACTCAATTTTTTATACTTGTCATCACGTTATCTATTATAAAAAGACACCCTTGTTTGTAGAAAAAAAGCAAATATAGTGTTGTGATAACTGAACACACTTTTGAAACGTTTACTGAAGTACAATACAAGTAAAAGTACTTGACCACAGGGGTCCTTGAATAACATTTTGTGTGGAGAAACGTTATGATGATTATAGTCAGGGTCAGATGATATTGTGAGTAAGAACAGTAAGAAAACTGACAATGCTTTTACCCAAACCAACTGAAGTATTTAGGAAATGTAGTCCACAATGATCAGGCAGTACTTGTTCCCATAAGAAAACTTATGGTTAGCGACTTTAAATATTAAAGCTCAAGATTCACCACAGTAGTTAAAATCTGCCACTCCTTATTTTTTTATGCATCTTGACCTGTTTTTATCTTTTATTTTGCGCTATTGTTTTCACTAATTACCATTATCAGCACCAAAACTTTTACTCTAAATTTATATCTTAATCTTCTGGCATGTTGGTTGCGTGGTATGAAGGAACTTCGGACGCAAAAATCGTGCAACAGTTTGTTTCGATTTAAGTGGCTATATGAACTGAGGAATTTCGTATACGGTCCTATCTACATAAAATAGGTATTAATTTAAATGTTTTGCGAAGTACGAGTTAATATTTTGGATTTTGAGATACATTTAGTGAGGATTATTGATACCAGTGGAGCTACGTGGACTATGGCTAGAATATGGTTTAATGATTGTAAGCTGAGCTTTACCCACTAAACCACTACTCAAATTTAAAAGAAACGGTCTATTGACACAATAGCAAACTGGAAATAACTGCTTACGACTATGAGATCAAGAAATATCTCGATGTTAGAGCAGACATGAAAGTTTCATTATGGATTTCCCGAATATGTTCAGAAGTACAATGCAAACAAGTGAACTGTAACCTAAACATTCAGATGTTGGTAATTCGTTATCTAGAACTAACAAGGCTTTACTAATTTTCTTGTGTGAACATATCTGAAGGTCCGAATTCACATAAATGTTTAAAAAGATATTTTAGTAGCGAGTAAACTATTGACATGGCAATGAAAAGGTGGTCAGTAATACAGGCTACTTATGTCACAATCTTGATTTTTCACTAGATCACTTGAAACAGCATAAAAAACTGTTATTATCTATATGGCCCGATTGTTTTCTCACTTTAAAATTAACAAGAATGGCTAGCAGACAAGTCATTTTAACCTTGGCAGTTACGAACAAGTAGAATTGACAGTATAACGTGATTGTGTGGACACATTGAGCAGAAATCTATAGGAACGTCACCTAAGAGTAAAACATGCTAAGAAATACCGTAATAAGCCATCACATAACTCCGAAGGATAATTTCAAGTTACTTCTGCCAAGTCATGTACAACGGTTTAAGCACCTGTTGCTTTTACCTTGCTTTGGAAGTTGAGTCCAAGTGTCGCAACATTCTGGTCGATTTACATCAGCTGAAATAATTGTTTATTGTGACCTAACATGTTTTTAAATTCTTTTAGATCCTACCCAGTTTGAAAATGCTAAATACCACAAGAATTGATATGGTTAAGGACTTAACATAGATAGACCGGTGTGGAAACTCAGTTGCTCTATCCATTATACATAATATGTACATTATGTAGTCGATCGTTTAACAATGCAGTCAATTGCAAGATGCAATGTGGATAACTATAATAAAGTCAGGACTGATAGACAAGAAATCTAATACACGCATTATGAAAGTCACTTAAGTTGTTTCAAGACTTCTCGACAAAAACTCACTTTCGGAGCCATAGGAATGCGAATTTTAAAATTCTCTTGTAGCTAAACCTGATTTGAAAACTAACACCCAATGCTAGCACATCGTAGTGATTTTAGTTAATAATATGACCTCAACAATTTCGAAAGGTGACAATGGTTACGAAGTTATACTGTGGGGGCTGAAACTACATACCTGTTCCTTTTTTCAAAAATTTGGAGTTCAAGACCTTCTCACAACCGCACTCAAGATATTCCTTGTGGCGATTAAGGCATTGAACTAACAACCCAGCCTCCAGTTGTACCGAATTTTGTGAAACTAGGGAAACGGTGGACGTGTGTCTAGAAATGACAGTCGTCATCTGAACCTTCAGGCGAGTCTAGCTTGATTTCTGTATCCTAACAGAAGTAAACCACAAAGCATCACAAGATTTATAGAACATGTAGCACGTTGTATTTCGACGTTCACTTGGGAGCAGGAGCGACCTGAAACAGCAACACAACAGTCAGGACAGACAAGTGCGTCTGAAGTGAGAACACGGTGTGATGGTGCAGCAGGTATATTTGAAATTGAAATACGCGGTTTTTAATACAAAAGGGGAAAGTTATTACAAAATAGTTTTACTCGTTATTCTGCAGGTTCAGACGACGTAGGGCTTGTTCTTCTTCTTTCAGTGCATTCACTCTTTGTTGTCCTGCAATGAGAAATACAAACACACATTATTAATGTTGCATGTAATGATTTTTATTACTGTTACAAACATGAAAACCAAATCACCCGCACTAGACTTCAAGGACGAATGCTGAACGTCATCCCAAAACAATATAGAGCTAATATAATATGGAAAACTATCATCTCGTCTATGCCTTCAAAAATGTGTTTGGACTATGAAACTACCTAGTGTGGTAAGTTAATTACCCAATCATATTTATTTAAGTAGGTCGATCAGTTTTATGACGGATGAGTGATTTTCAGTTTCAATTTGGAAAGGATTGGAGGCAAGGTGGTCCGCGTTGGTCCTGATAATGATGGTCTCTCAGTCGATCTAACTTCCTTTAGAAAGGGTAGGCAGATAGAGTTGCAATCACGTGTTGAGTTAATGAATTCCACCCGTTGATGACTCGATGAGAAAGTCGTTAGTCAGCTGACAAGTAATTTGTTCAGGAGTGGTGAACTTTTTTGGAGTGTCCTCCTAAATCCCCCGCTTCGGGAGACAAGAAAAATGATGGCATATAAGATGCGATATTATCACTAATCAACTTAAAAACTGTAATCATCACCCCTAGTTCTTCTATATGACAATGGGAATATGTTTAACTTAGTCAATAGAGCATTATACGGGTGCTTCGCTATTACGGGAATCAGCTATGTTACTTTTCTCTGAACCTTTTCCAAGAGCTCAATGTATTTTAAGCAAGGACTAGCCACTTATATGCGGTACGCACAGAGTCAAAAAAGTTATGTCGTCGACATGGCTAAAAGCCATTGGGTTCTAAAACCTTTGACGATTATTGCACGGCAGTGTGCAATAGAATTTAAGTCTTGGCTAACGATGATTCCTTAGTCATTGTGTTTCTGGAAACTTGGAAGGTCATTGACATAGAAGAAGAATAACAATGGCTCCCAAACTGTACTCTGAGGAACTTCACTAAGCACAGTTTCCCAGCTAGGCAACCTGGAGTTCGCCCGTACTCGTTGTTGGTGACTGATAGTAAGTCTTTTATCAACATTAATAGATTGTCTTCAACCCCGACACTTCTCGACTTATATGACAGACAGTTGTGAGCAACCTTGTTAGGAGCTTTGCTAAAGTCAATGTAGACTATATTGAAGATACCACAGGTATTGTAGTTTGACAACACTTTACCAGTAACACCTATAATTGAATCGCGCCCACCCAGTGAAATCAAAAGTCAGAAGCGAGGAGGTTTGAAGATATATTTGATAGATAATCAATATATTGAGAAGTGACTGATCTAAACTGACTAGTGATCGCAGGAGACGTTGAGCACTTCGTTCCAACTCGTGATCTGGTACGAATGCATGATCGAGCGCCTTTAGCTGGGTGAGTCCATTAAAACTAATGTGGTCAGCACCCAATGTCGAACACTCACAGAGCTGTAGATTTTGAGGATTTATTTGCCGCTTTAATAACTATAAGTAACATTTGGTCTTTAAGAGAGAACTAGCTTTTACGAGCCATTAATAAGTTTGTGAGACAGGAATAACCTATTCTAAACCAAAGCCGCTTTTCCGAAAGGATCCAGTTCTCATCTACATATGTTAACAGCACCATCTGAATAATCTTTTCTAAAATTTGTAACAATGGTGCCGGTTAGTCTAACGGTTCCGTAGTTACCAGGTCTGTGTTTCGTACCTGTTTTCAAGGCAGGCCATACTACGGCAACTTCCCAGTCTTCTGGTAATCGATTCTGCGTTACGGATAGATCAAAACATATAATTAGGAGATTTGAAAGGAAATTAGTCTGTTCGTTTAGTAACCTAATCTCATAATAGACCTAATCCCAAAATTGTAGATTTTTTGTGATGTGACTCCCTAATCCATAAGATCATACGTGGAAGTCATGTCCTTGTCTACAATGACCCGTCCTATTATTAGAACCACCAAATATAAGATGGAAAACACATTTAGACTGGAGATTTTTTAAAATATTTATTTACTATGAATAGAAAAGATACGTTGCACAAGAATGACCTCGCCTGCAAGGCTGAGTCATGTCATCTGATTATTTCAATTCCTGTTCCTCGCGTTCTCCATAGTTAACCTTCTTTTAGTGTCGATTGATGAATTGAGTCAATTCAATGCTTATATTCTTGACTTCAAAAGTCGTGTGGATAGAGTCTAATGCCACTACACCACTCTCTCACCAGAATCAACGTGACGTTGATTCGATATCAAATTGAGTGGGATTGTGTGATGTTTAATAGTATTCGAATTATATTATGAACTAGGAATCCCAGGAATAACGCAACTTAGTCAATAAGTATTAGATGAGCACAAACGGATGTATTGTATTTGAAATTCAAAATCACAACAGTCGTCAATACCAAGAAGTCATTGGTTCATTCAAATATCACACAAATATATTCCGGATCAGTCGAATTCTAGTCACATTTCAGATGTTAGTGTATCACATGTTGGATATTCTCCGAACGAATGTGCGTCGAGTAAAATCCCTGGTCAGTGGTATAATGAATCAGACGGAATAGTAAGTTTACTTGAAGCAATCATAGAACCAGTTTGCCCAGATATAGAGTTTGCATAGGCAGAGAATCCAAATGAAGTTCAAGATTATCCTAATGAGTATGAGGCAGATGAATGTTTTCCATTCTAAGGTTTCGCAGGTGAATCAAGCCTAGATGAATCACATGTGTTAACTACTTATATCAATGCATAACAACCTGTGTATTCTAATATGAATAACAAAAAGAATATGTATCATAATTTTTAATCAAGTCAAATTCACATGATGGAATACCTCAAATTATGTATCAGTGTTTGTCCCCGAATACTCACATACAGTAAACGATGTGTGAGATTTGAGAAGATAATGCAAATTAGGAACGTCATATTGGCTAAAACATTGCGACGTAAGGACCTTACATTATTTCGTGGAGGAGGATAGTGTTGGAAAGTCTATGATGCAAATTCTAAATATCAATGGTTTCACTACACAACCGACATGATGATTGTATACAATTCCAGAACTCAGGTGGGTCTGTTCCAATTTCCGTTGTTAATTCTAATACTAACGAGTGCATACTAGATAATACAGAGTCAATATCCAATACACTGTCGAACAGACGTAAAATGAACTTAAGAAGAAAACATATAATCGACTACAGACATTTACACTCCAATTTGATCTGTGGAAGATGTGATGTTTGAATGAATCAATGACTTCTTGGTATTGATGACTGTTTTGATTTTGAATTCCAAATACAATACATCCGTTTGTGCTCATCTAATACTTATTGATTATATTGCGTTATTCCTTCGATTACTAGTTTATACTACAATTCAAATACTTATGATTACCATAATTTGCCACATTCACTAGGGATATCACTAGAGATAAATCCATTGTGACGACGAATAGCATTTGATATGACATCAGAATTTGATTTTTCTGAAATATTTCTCTTGAATTCATTAGGAGTTTCATTAGAGAACAATAGATCATTAGGAAAATCAGCATCTACCAAAACTGAATCTGGTTTGTGATCATGCTTTGACTCATTTAACATTTTGCTCTCAAAGTTGTAAGAAATTTCATCAGAAATATGTGAATCATTATGACAAACCATAACACAATAACAATAACACGAGAAATCTGATAGGATGTTGGTTGATTAGAAACTTTTGTTTCACAATGATTCTGTGTTTCATTCAACTATGTACTGCCATGTGACTGCACGGCTTCTCGAAGTCTTTAATAAACACAAGTGACCATTAGAAAAAACCAACTTAACAGGATCACAACCACAGATTTCAGCATTTGTTTCAGAGGAATTAACCGTAGTATGACACACTGGCTGAATGTGTCCAGTTTTACCACATTTAAGGCATTTAGAATTCAGAAATACATATGAATTACTCGGAAAGAACTTGCCATAGAGCAAGCCTTAACTAAACTTGTGCTCATCTTCGCGAACTGTTTCATAACTCAATGAATTGTTATCTGAATAACTTTACGTATTGGACTGCTACGTAGTAAATTAATCGGAATCCTGATGTCCTGGCGAGTCATCTCATTGAACTTTTCTACTTCACTTCAATCGGAATTTGTATGCTTCACATGGTCCAGCAGTAGTTGTTCGAGAGTTGCAAAATGGAGTGAAATCGGCTTGTCTGGAATTGTCAAAGTCTTTGTTGAGGTGTATGCTTCTTTTCAGATGAAGGTAAAGAAATGGGTCCTCAACATCTTCCCTGGCCATAGTCCAGATTTCGAACTTTTCCATGGAACAAATAATATATTTGTAAAATCCCAATGAGTAGAAAAAATTAGACTTTTTGACGTTTCGTGACTCAGTGTAAGCCATTTCCATGTAACCCTCAAATCTGAATTTATATCTAAGCGTTCCATCATAGGCCCCATCGCGAGGTCGATGTGATCATTAGAGGTATTTGAATTATAATATAAACTAGAGACCCCAGAAGTAGCGCAATTTAATCAAGAAGTATTAGATGAAGGTAAACGAATGTATTGCATTTGGAATTCAAAATCAAGCAGTCATCAAGTACAAAAGAATCATTAGTTCATATAAACACCATGCTTTTTCAAAAGTATTATAGCTTTTTCCGTCCTTAAATAGAGACGAAAAGTGTGCTTGCTAACCACTTCGAAAAACAATCATGCATGTGCAGATGTCGGGATATCATCATTATACACAAGCCTTTATTATTCGTTCTAGTAACAGACTGAATTCATTCGAGCGGATGTGCAACAGTGTGTCATCACAACTCACATAATCCAACGTCAAGGTTACAAATATCGAGAATAACTTATCCTACATCGCCTCAATGTCGTTGCCATGCTATTTTGCCTTCTTACTGTTAGCGGAGAACAGACAAAACCATAAGTGAACGAAACCGCTACGTATCGAAAGTGTAAACCCTTTCTAGCGGGGGGCTCCTGTAGTGACCGGCCAGTCTCGATAAGAACACGATTGGAATAACAGAAACAATTTTTATTATTGTAACCAATTGTACCAGAGATTGTTTTACTATATTTGTTTAACTGTATCAGTTTCACTTCTTGTTTCGCTCTCCGCCTTGTTTGGTTGGAACTTGCTCACGCACTGCTCATTTTGCCTGTACTCTTTGGCACGTCTCGGTATTATTTCTATACCACGAGATCGCCAATAAATATACTTGATCTAGGTTAATAAAGCCTTCTGATTTACGAGCTATCAAAGGAACCAAGTCGTTTCTGGGCGCGTAAACGAATTGTAGTGGTGATCATAGTCCGTCTTCGACTCGACATCCACTACAACCTCATGATCAAACAATGGGACGAATATGTAGATAATTACGTTAATAGCAATCAGGATTTGAGAATCATAGATGTAGCATGACACCGAGTAGTTCCATTTCAAAAGCACTTGAGGAGTATCGATAACATTTATTTCCTTTCAGTCACAAAATTAAACGTGTACGCTTCACCTACAAAATGGGCGCTTCCTATAGCAAACTGTTAAATGGACATGACTACCGTCTTTTCTGGTGATAGTACACCGTACTTCATTGGCCATATAGGCTTTTGAAGCAATTTACCCCAAGCAGATTTAGGTGACAACGTGCTTACTTTTAACTTCGAGCAAACTGGAAAATATCAGCAAGTTGTATACAGTGGACAATAAAGGTTTTGTGTTGGAATGCCTTTCTGGATCACAACTGATTAAAGGTTTTTGTTTAGATGCACTGAGTTAGGCTTTACCAACTGTTGTGCAAACGTCGAACTGCGTAGGTCACCTCAAGGTTAGGTTGTTTTAAGTTTCCTGGCACATTTAACGGTTTTTGTGCGGTTTCGCATTAATTCCTGCCATAAGCTAAACTCACAAACTGGCATAAACTGATTTCATTACATACGGTTTCCCTGTTAAAAATGATAAGATAAGAGTTTACAATAATCCGGAGATTTGTGTATATCTTCTTCGTATTCACTTGCCTGTACGGACCTGAAAGAACGCTGATTTATTAATGCCTCGTGAAACAAATTTATGTTTAAGTATGTCAGTCCTCTTGTTAACATTGTGTCATTTAAAGAACGGGCTAAGGAATATCCTAAGAAACCAATAAAGATGAAACGCGCTAAAATGTTTTCAGTCTTGCCTGTTATGGGAAAACAATGCAGGAATTTCCCCCTTTTTGTCACTTTGTTTCAAATATCTCTGAATTGTCTGCCTTACGCCTGAATACGGACATAGTTGTTTACTTTCCAACAAAATACTCGCCTACTTTTTTAATGCACGCTTGATTATACACTTTATTGTCTACCTTTTGCCTAACCCTAAGTAACTCCTATGTTTGCCTTTACATTCATAACAAACCACACAAGTGCAGTCGATGACGTTAAAAATGGTGCACGTTTAAAGACATTTATTGACAAGCAAAAATACTATACTGTCCAAGAATATTAGTAACAAACATGTTCGCTAGCAACGATCGTTATGCATTTTCATTTTAAGTGTTAGGTCCAAATATCATTTAAGAAAACTTCAATAGAATTTATAGGCAAGAGTTTATTAATAAAAGATGTTTTGTTATTTACGAGCGTATATGCAGTCAAACAGGCTTACACAACATACACTTCATTAGTTTACGAGTTTTTCATGCAGGTCGGAAACTTAGCACATTGTAAGGAAAAGCTTTATTAATAATTAAGCTAGACATAGATAACATCTCAGTGATGAAGTCTTGCTTCAACTGCAATGTTACTATTACAAACCAAAATAATCTTCCCGTGAATCCTGAAATTTAATAGACGCGAAAATTTACGATTTCAAACTTTTGTGACCTGTTAAACAGATATCAACATGTAGTATAACTTACGGCTATGTATGCTAATACTGAACACGCCACTTAAAATAGCAGTGAATAGTTATAACTTCAAATAAGTACATTCGTGTTCATGCTTTCTTTGGTGACGCTTTTGTATTTTGTCTCTCATGTCATGAAAATACCTTTGCGTTGAGATATTCAATAGTTTAACAAGTTGTTTATCGTTGACGGATAAAGACAAAAACTGAAGTGTTAGTACGCTCAACGATCAGAGAAAAAAGGTGAGACTATGATTTATGGATGGCCTTTGAGCGATGCCAGAATGACATTGGGAGTGTCCACCTAATAAATAGGACTAAATAAAGCTTATAAACCAGTACGGGGAATTAAAATTATGATTTGCAGTCGACGGTTAAGGTTAGGAATTAGATTTATAGTTTTCATCACGAACTGACACCAGCTATAATGCAAAAACTCTATTTCCCCAAATGAATGAGTGAATTTCTCACCAAAAACTGAGACCTGATTGGTTCGTCCAAAAATTATAGTCTCGCGGAAAAATTCTTACTTTGTATGCAGCCATACAACCTGCACTTGTAAAGTGCCAAGTAGTGTGGATGGTTGGCAACTTCGGATGTCATGACGTATGAAAAAATATGGCGCTTGAACGTTTTCGTATTATTATTCATTAATCTCGTCAGCATGGCCATCTGAAATGAAAATAAATAGTAAATTCTCTTCGTCCATATGATACAGAAAAAGTTCTTCACTGACAATATACTGTTTAGTTGCTATAAGAACTTGATTCCTGCTTGGTGCGTCAATAAGTAGGGATTGATTATTAGTCGACTAAACAGTATTTAAAAGGTAAGGAGACAGTGTAAAGTAATACCATCATCAAGAATTAAAAAAAGTATACCCATATGAACGTATTTAGTAATGGAACAATTACTACATTATTAACACACTTAACGACAATACAGTTACAGTCAACATCCTTAATCAAAGCCCAT
>NC_031496.1:23150376-23155501 GCF_000237925.1 Schistosoma mansoni
GATTCGCGGACTCCTCAGACTTGATTAACGTTGTTTATTGTCAGAATTGAAAATGTACGGCACAATGGTGACCAGCATACTGAGTAAATGTTCAACAGCTTTACGACTGAGCAAATCCTAAAAACAACAGAATTATAGTTTAAGTGAACGATAAGATAAACAATTGGAAGCTAGGTATCAATGAATTTGGATCTGAAGGCATAACTGAAATAAGCAGTTATACGGCAGAAAATAAGTTCTATATTCCTTATGACAAAGTGATACAACAAATTATATAATGAAGAAATAATACACGAAAAAGCAGAATGAAAAGCTAACTGAATGAAACTAAAAATACTCAATAACTTACAATGTTACAAACTTCAGTACTAATCAGTATCATAGCTGTCGAAAAAAGGATGGGGTTAGTTGGAGACCATGCGGAGACTACCGAGCGTTAAACGCAGCTACACGTTTCGATAGCTATCCCATCCCCCACATACATGACATGACGGCATCACTCAAGGGCACGACAATTTTTTCCAAGATCGATCTGGTACGAGCATATCACCAGATCCCAGTCGCTCTTGAAGATATAGAGAAAACTGCTATCACGACTCCTTTCGGTTTATTTGAGTTCCTACGAATGCCATTTGGATTACGGAATGCTACGGGCCTCCCTCGACCCATCGTACCCTCCACTTATCGCCGTCTCGTCTTTGATACCCTTCATGGTCTATCTCATCCTGGTATCGCAGCCACACTACGCCTCATCGCTGCACGATACGTCTGGCCGTCCATGAATAAAGATGTCCGTATGTGGGTAAAGCAATGCTTACAATGTCAACGATCAAAAGTGCACAGGCACGTAGCTGCCCCTATTGGCACTTTCGCTACGCCTGATGCTCGCTTCGATCACGTTCACATAGACATTGTAGGACCATTACCACCATCGCACGGGTATGATCACATACTCACGTGCATTGATCGTTTCACAAGATGGCCCGAAGCTATTCCCATCACGTCTATTACGGCGGAGACAGTCGCTCACCGCTTCGTAGAACAATGGATAGCTCTGTACGGTTGTCCCTCGACTGTCACGACTGACCGAGGACAACAATTTGAGTCCGCATTATTCTCCTCACTAACATGGCTGCTTGGTACGGAACGCATACACACTACCGCCTACCATCCAGCATCAAACGGTTTAGTCGAACGGTTTCATCGCCAACTTAAAAGTGCTCTTCGAGCACACGAAAACGACAATTGGTACGAGACCCTACCGCTCGTTCTCCTGGGTATCAGAACGAGTCTAAAGGCAGATATTCAATGTTCCGCCGCTGAACTTGTTTACGGCACGACATTGCGTCTGCCTGGGGAATTTTTCACACCACGGAGCAGCACTAAGTTCAGCGAATCAGACTACGTCCAACGACTGTCTGCATTCATGCGAACACTGACTCCGGTGTCAACTCGTATACAACATCGACAGGTCGCTCTCCCTCGAGTTATCTACCTGCTCACATGTTTTCATACGAGTAGATTCGGTACGCAAACCTCTACAACAGCCTTACGAAGGACCTTTTCACGTGATTTCCCGTCACGAAAAGACCTTCAAGGTTGATCGACATGGCCGCATCGAAACAGTCAGCATTGATCGTCTCAAGCCAGCGCACGTCGATGACAGTGCTATACCTGATAAACCGAGACCCAATGCTAGACCCATCAAATCTTCTAGCGGGATTTCTACATCTACTTCGGATCCCACGCTAGATGCACCTAAGACCTCATTCTCACGTCCCAGTCAACAGCACGTGTCATCTGCCCCGTCTACGGACGAGACTTCCGTCTCACGTCCAGACCTGCAGACCACACCGCCCTTGACTGCGGATGAGATTGCAGGCTCACAAGGTTCGAACGAGACTACCGTCTCAAGTTCCGGTCGCCGAGTACGCTTTCGCGACTAACCTCATAACCAACTGCGGATACAGTATAGGACCCTAACCCTATACTACACGAAAGCTACACTTTTCTCTTTTTCTTTCATTTTTTTTGTTTGCTCCGAGCCTACGCCTTCGACCGTCGCTGTTCCGGTATCGTCGACTTCAGTAAACTTTCGCGAAAGCTGGCCTGATCACCCACGCTCTAGTCAACTCACTCAGTCGACCTCTCTGGCTCCAAATACGTATGGTATACATTTGGTCCCGAACATGGTCATCCTGGTCGCATCTGGTTCCTTGGCTCAATCTGGTTTCGTCCTACGTCTGCAGCGTTTCTGGCCCGGACCTCTACGAACGCAACCTTCAGATTCTGGATACAAACCACTCTGGTGTAGCATGCTAATCCAAGCAATTAATACAGTACGTTCCTTCTGGTACCGTTCTACGTCAAAGACTTTTGGTGGCAACTCGAGGATCAACGATCACTTCCTGTTCTGCCAACGCCTTCGTCCTACAATTGCACGTTTCGCGATCAGTCCCACGAACGAAACCGCTACGTATCGAAAGTGTAAACCCTTTCTAGCGGGGGGCTCCTGTAGTGACCGGCCAGTCTCGATAAGAACACGATTGGAATAACAGAAACAATTTTTATTATTGTAACCAATTGTACCAGAGATTGTTTTACTATATTTGTTTAACTGTATCAGTTTCACTTCTTGTTTCGCTCTCCGCCTTGTTTGGTTGGAACTTGCTCACGCACTGCTCATTTTGCCTGTACTCTTTGGCACGTCTCGGTATTATTTCTATACCACGAGATCGCCAATAAATATACTTGATCTAGGTTAATAAAGCCTTCTGATTTACGAGCTATCAAAGGAACCAAGTCGTTTCTGGGCGCGTAAACGAATTGTAGTGGTGATCATAGTCCGTCTTCGACTCGACATCCACTACAAACTGGTGAGCCGTATTTGGAACACGCACAACATCTGGTGAACCACAACTGGTAACCCAATTCATCGAGCACAGTTCAAACTTGGCCATTTTTCCAACCCAGTTCAATTCGGTGAGTCTGTTTATCTATCCACTTCTGTTGCATATATTCGTATTGATATTTTCAATATATAATATCTTGGCAACTTACTATGGTGGATAACGATAAGAATAGTATAAATATAATAGACTCCGAGGTACAGGCTATTAATTTTCGACCGGTTCCTTTCATCCGTCATGATCTAGAAGTCTGGTTCGCGGCACTGGAATCTCAATTTGAGATCCGCCGCATAACCAACCAAAGGCAAAAGTACGCCTATGCTTTGGAATCATTGCCTGGGGATCACCTAACCGCTGTTCGTGAGGTTGTCCTCAATCCGAACGTTCCGAACGTTTACGACCGTCTTAAGGATTCCATCCTTCGACATTTCCTCCCATCAAGAGAGGAACGATTGAGGACTCTCTTAGCACGTCACCCTATGGGTGATGCTAAGCCGAGCCACCACCTCACGCGCCTGCAATCCCTTGCAGGAAACTCGACAGCCGACTCCGAAATAGTCAAAGAGTCATGGCTCGAAGCATTACCAAGGAGTATCCAACCAACTCTTTCGGCCCTGCTCGAGGACACCCCACTGAACAAGGTGGCCCTCATAGCAGACAAAATTCTAGCACGTGCTAGCGCCAAAGACAACTATATTGTTGCCCCTACTTCCCGTCCAAACATGGATTTCGATGCTAGACGACCTTCGGCTCATGGGGATAGGGATAAGTGTATCCATACTCGTCTCAGTTTCCGAGACCGCTCAGATGTGCCAGCCCCCTACGTCCCCCGACCCAGGTCACGATCTCGAAAAGCCGTAACGACTCGCCCCAAGCGGGCATCTTCCAAGCCACGCCAGAAGGCGGCTTCGGAAGCGAGTCCGAGTTGGTGCTGGTTCCACCGTGCCTTCGGGGCCGGCGCCCGTCATTGTCGAGCTCCCTGCTCATACAAAGGCGAGAAACTCTCGAGCTGGCGAGTAAATGCGGCCGGACTCGCCGGTACTTCACCTCAGGTTGGCCGTTTATTTTACGTGCACGATTGTCGCACTAACGCTAGGTACCTTGTGGATACGGGTGCCCAAGTTTCTGTCGTACCTATCGGTAACAGTAAGTCTCAAGCCACTATGCTTTGACTACGCGCTGCGAATGGCTCAGTCATTCCCACTTATGGTACACGACAACTTACGGTCAACTTGAGCAATCGACGACAGTATCCGTGGACGTTCATCATTGCCGATGTTCCCACAGCTATACTCGGTATCGATTTCTTACAGCACTATGAGTTGCTAGTCGATTCACGTAGGCTGCAGCTAATTGATACTTCGTCGAACAGCAACTTTATGGGCTTTAAAGCTCACACAAACGCGTACCGAATCACAGGTGTATTTCATTCGCGTGACGATTTATTCCACGTTTTATTTCAGAAATTCCCCATATTAACTAAACCTTTCGAGGAGACTCTATCGGTGACCAATCGTGTGGTACACCACATAGTCACCCGCGGACCACCAGTCACGGCAAGACCTCGCCGACTGGCACCGGACAAATTAGCTTTCGGTAAACGTGAGTTTGACAATTTACTAGCTACTGGTATTATTCGTCCTTCTCACAGTCCTTGGGCCTCACCTCTCCACATGGTTCGAAAAAAGGATGGGGTTAGTTGGAGACCATGCGGAGACTACCGAGCGTTAAACGCAGCTACACGTTTCGATAGCTATCCCATCCCCCACATACATGACATGACGGCATCACTCAAGGGCACGACAATTTTTTCCAAGATCGATCTGGTACGAGCATATCACCAGATCCCAGTCGCTCTTGAAGATGTAGAGAAAACTGCTATCACGACTCCTTTCGGTTTATTTGAGTTCCTACGAATGCCATTTGGATTACGGAATGCTACGGGCCTCCCTCGACCCATCGTACCCTCCACTTATCGCCGTCTCGTCTTTGATACCCTTCATGGTCTATCTCATCCTGGTATCGCAGCCACACTACGCCTCATCGCTGCACGATACGTCTGGCCGTCCATGAATAAAGATGTCCGTATGTGGGTAAAGCAATGCTTACAATGTCAACGATCAAAAGTGCACAGGCACGTAGCTGCCCCTATTGGCACTTTCGCTACGCCTGATGCTCGCTTCGATCACGTTCACATAGACATTGTAGGACCATTA